>NW_016690245.1:2323069-2346498 GCF_001604755.1 Lepidothrix coronata
GGACACCAAGTTTGAAAGAAATACAGTGAGTTGAAAACTTGGTTCTAGCTGACAATGCTTAAAATCAAGGGCAGCATATGCCTGTTTTTCAGAAAATCCATGATCGAGCAGGGAGAAGTCTGTTCTAAGAGGCAGGTAAGCAATACTTGCTATGACTTTCCTATGTCACTGCTCCAAAGGCTGTGTGTACTTGTGCCTCAAAGTATTTGTGGTCTGCAGCCTTGGCTTCACACCAATCTCTTCCCTTTAAGTATGTTTGACTCATCACATTTCATAGTTTCATTTCCAACTAGCCAAACCTGTACCTCCTCAATGCTGCTGAAGGTGGCAACACCTTCTTTAATGAGGCATATGACTGCTGCTTCATTACAATGGCATCCATATAAATGTATGCAACATTCATCAGTCAAAAAAGTTGAAATTCTTCCTACAGTGAACACCAAGAGAGGATTACGCTAGAATAAACTCTTAAAATAAATCAGCGTACAGCCCAGCCTCACTTCAAGTTGTAGCAAGAGATCCACCCTCTCCAAAAATTGAGCTCATCTGAACAAAAAAATCCTACCAAGACAAGAGAGGATATGCCAAGAAGACCACCCTCATTGCCCAATTTGCTATTTCGAAAAGCCATCCCAAATCAGACGCAAATTACTGTAATATAGGACGATTCAACTCTTCCTAGACAAAAAAAAGAAGCATTGATTAATTGCTCTGTCATTCAGGGCATCACTTAAGAGATAATACAGCACCTTCCATTTGTGAAAAGGCAGCAAAAAGCTCTACCATGATATTCTCCAGCTCAAAATGCTTGTTACATTAACACCCTTCTTAGTAGAAAGGGTCTTTTCACATGGAGCATCTGGCTTACAATGCCTTTTTTTTGGAGGGAAAGAGTAGGAGGACAATAGAACCCTTAATGTGCAGTGACATCATTTTTGGCTACAGTCCCAGCATCTAGCCTTAAGCAAGCCAGACAGAAGACCTCCAAGGGGCCCTTCTCTGGCAGCTGCTGGAAGCAATGCTGTGTTTCAGAAGAAACCCATTGGGAAGCACTGAAGGGGTGCCCCAGCACAACAGCAGGGGCTTTGCACTGCTAGAGCTACAAAAACAGGGCAAGGAGGATCTCGCAATCACCATGCACACAACTCGCTCTGTTCAGACAGGAGGCCCCAACCCTCCTGCTCCACAGGGCAGGAGCTCAGACAAGATTTGGGCAAAGCAGGATCCAACAAAGCCAGTTAACCCTGGGTAAACCAATCTGTCCAGATTGTTCAACTGCCGCTGACCTGAGAGCAGGCCATGTCCCCAGGCCAGAGTTAAGGGACAGAGAATTTGCTTCGCAGCCTAACGGGTAACACAATAGAGGTAACAGAACAACAGCCAACAGTATGAAGAGCAGCATGAAATGTGCATTTAACCATGCACATAATGGCAATTTTCATTGAAAGACCTGTAATGGGGAACCAGGTGTGTTGTACCTGGGAAGAGATGGCTCCCAATTTCAAAACCTCATGATCTGAATCTATAAACGCTTCTCCTAATTGACATACAGAGGTCAAAGACACAAAAAGGGTTGCAAGGACACTATTTCTCTTCTCTACCTTTAAAATCCCCATTTTAAAGATGGCCAAGCCTGCTTAGTCAACAAGGGGCAGGCACCTCCAGAGAAAGCTCCATCCCAGCTCTAGACACCCTGTCCCTAATGAAGTCATAGATGTGAAAGATGACGAGTATATACTCAGACATCTAAAAGCTTCTTTGCAGGAGAAGAACCCCACCTCGACTGTCTGCCCAACCCGGCAGACACCCAGGATGGGGTGGGAAGCTGTTTGAAGTCTCCACAAGCCTCAGGGTAACTCCAGCGCTACCTGTTGCGTGCAAGTGAGTATCAGCTACACATCTTTGTCAGACTCATCGAATCGCACTTCCACCCAAGCAGGATGGCTCCTGACTGAGCAGCTACACTTGCTTCTTAAATATCCCATTCAACAACTTACCAGTTCATCTAACATTATTAATTTTCCAGTTCACCCTCTTCCCTTTCCTTCTCGCAAAGCATGATTGTCTCCTCATCCAATTATTCCCCTTCCCTGGTCTGTGAGGTGATGAGATCAGACCTCACCCCTAACACAGACACCTGAAAGCCCATCTGAATTACCACTTCATCACTCCACAGTGTTTCCTGACAATCTTTCTAACTGTGACTGCATTCTCCTTTTAATCTCAATAGCACCACTTCAGGGCAGTTTGCCTTTTCCTCTGGAAGCCTGGCCTTCCTCCCCCCACCCTCAGCTCCCTTCACTGTCTCAGAGCAAGGAGCCTTTGGATCCTGGGCCCTTTTCCAGCTTGAATACACTCTTGCAAAGGTCAGAGAATACTTAACCCAGCCTCTTCTATGAAGCGGCTGCTTCCAGCAGATCCTGTGATGTCCCAAAATAACAGAAGAGGGCAGAGGGGAGCTGCCAGAGAAGCAAATTTGCTCTGAAATTTATGGATACGGTCTGGGTTCCAGGGTGGGAAGCATCTGTCATGCATGAAATCCTCCTGGTTCCTACACCCACAGGCTCACAAAACAGCACAACAACACAGCTGTATGACAATCCCATCCATGCAGAGCCAGGCATGTCCGATGCATCCAGTAACCAAAGCCCTGGCCTTGCTCTCAGCTCTACCAGCACAATGCAACTGGGAAATGGGAAATACTTGTTGCTAAGGGCATCTTAAACTTCTTTTTTCCATCCCACAACTCCACAGCTGCAAAATCCACACATTTGCCTTGCTACAGAGGAAGCACATGACTCACTGTGTGAAAGGAGCGTTTCTTCACCAGAAAGGTGTAGTTTACTAAATCCCCATAGCGCCCTAAGGAGACCAGCAAAGCACTCTGTCTGGCAGGTGACACCCTCCTGAACAGACACAGTGGCAGAGGTGCAATATCCCTGCACATGCCCACAAGAAGGCAAGAACTTGGTCCCAGACCTGCTAGGAGCAACTCCTTGTGATAATATGCTACTTCTACATTAAATATGACACACATCCAGAGTCCTGGGTGCTTAAATGAATAACTACATCAGAAATCCCAGACACAGAGCCTCATCACCTCCCACTTGACACTGCTGCAATGCTGCTTGACACTGGGATCAAATCATTCCCACAGCAAACTGGAAGCAAAACCAAGAGAAGGAAACAGGAGAAGCAGCAAGCCCAGAAGAATCACCTGGCTCTGGTCCAGGTAACTCCAAGGCTCAGGAAGCAAATTTCTAATAATCAAAGGCTTGCTGGCTGGTTAAACATACCATCTATGCAGTACTTCTGCTGTTATTAAACATAATACACTATTTATTACTGCGAAGGACTTTCTGCAGCATTAGAAACTCAGCTCTGTCTAATCCTTGCTCTTCATACACTTTTAGACTACTGCTGGGGGGGGCAGCGGGGGAGGGAAAGGAGAGAGCAAGAGCATGCAAGGTAAATGAACCATGCAATAAAAATTGTTGAAATTGGCTCAGACATCTCCTGATAAGATCACAGAAGTTGAGAAAGAATTGCAGCTCTACTGGTGAGAAATTCAACCATTGACAAAACACATCCACTCAGGGAAAATACTGAAGTTAAACAGACACTTAAACACACAGAGCACTTGCTAAAAATGGCAATTCTTTAAACACTGAAGTCAAGACTATTTTTGTCTTAATATGATTCTGATACCAGGAGCCAAGGCTTGCACATTTGGTATCAACAGTCCCCTCTGCAGGTTCATACAAACCAGTACTCACAGTATATGGATCTCACACACTAAGATTGTGAATCTGGAAGAAAATTTGTCTCTCTAGCTACCAAACCAGTCTGTCTCACACCACCCCCCCACAACTTCATCCCATGAAGTTCAGTCCTGAGATGAAGTATCACCATGAGGATCCTTAGAACTTTACAAGATGCTATATCATAGACTGAAGCTACTCATTCAGGAGTCTGTAGAGTGACTGGGCAATAACTACCTGGTAGGAAGGGATGGCCTTCCTTGGGGCAGCCACAGGGTTCTCAGCACCATCTCTAAGCCCTGCTCCTGGGTTAGTGACCCACCCCTACTGCTGCAGAATGGCTCAGCCAGTAGAGAGGCAGCTGCAGAAAGTGCTTCCATCTCCCCGAGGATTTGAATTGCTCTGTCTCCACGATCCACCCCTGTGTGCAAATCCTAAGCCTTTGTGTATCTTATAGACACTGACTACCCAGGTTTGTTAAATGTCTGACTGGTTGTGGCAGCAGGATAACACTTTGGGAATATTTACTGACTCCTTTTGACTGCCATTCTGAAGTATCATCTGCTTGTTCACATAGTGAAGTGCTTCATGTTTCAGAAATCATGTCAGCCTTTTAGCATTCTCCAGCAGGTAAGGCCCTCCCTGCCAGCCCTCTCAACTGACTGAAGCCAAACCTGGTGAACAGGGAAGCCTGGCACTCAACGCCAGCTTCACAAGCAATGTCACACATGGTGCAAGGCAGCACTTTCAGCAGCAGCACACACAGCTCCTCATGGATGCTGCCTGCCAAGCATCCTAAACGTCTCCCACAGAGCTGAAACCCAACAGCACTCCCCATACAACCTTTTCTCCAGAGTTACTGTGTAGCACAGAGCAAAGCTCATGGGTGAGAGTGAGCTCTGTGCAGTGACACCAGCCTTTGTTCCTCCTGCAGAGCACATTGGCACACACAGCTCCAGAGAAGGACCTGTGTTCTCTACTGAGAGTTCCCATGTCCTCCAAGCCAGGCTCTTCCTAGATATGGCACTCTGCAGCCACCAGTAGTTTTCCCCATGATGCTGGTGACTAGCACATAACATACTAGCAAGGGAACAGCCAGTCTCCAAAAATTGAAGGAGAACCATTCCCAATTTTTCATGAAAATCCAAGCAGTAATGAAACTCTCCAAAGAAAACTTCTGCTCTTTGACTCCAGCAACAAACTGGTGGGAAATGCCTTTAGAACTGAGTTAACTCGTCTCCCTGACCTGCTGTCCTTGTACGTGAAGATATACAGGCCTTTTCCAAAAGCTGGAGTGGCTCAAACAGCTGCAGTTAGCTACTAGCTAGGGATGTTGCCCCTACTTACACACCTTCCATAGTGCCCACAGTTCTGAGAAAAGATCAAACCAGGGTTCACCAGGAGGCTGCTCTACTTTGAAATAGGTCACTGGGTGTTGGGATCTGTGGTTTAAGCAACACATGCTTTGGGAGCTCAGAGGCAGCTGCTACTCCCTCTTCTGCTGAAGGCAAGCCCATTGCTACAGCCTTAACTCCCTCAGAAGCTGCCCCCTGCCTCCCACAGGGATCCTTCAGGAGGCTGTGCTCACTGCCAAGCCCAGCTATGCTCCATCACACCTCCCGCACCACTTCATCAGCTCTGGAAACGCTCAGTGCTTCCTTCTGTCAGTACTTGTCTGTCAGGCAGGCACTTCTGCCAAGAACCTTAAAGCAGTTGCAAAGCTCTCCCAGTTGCACATCCAAACCCTCTTAAGAAATAGCCAGAAGGTTTTGCCTAATGTAAGAGCGTAAACAAACTTGTTACATGCTAATCATCAGGTAGGCCACACACCCTTCCCCTCCCCCAGCCCCTGAATCTGCTAAAAGGACAGGAAATATAATCGTGGTCACATACCTTCGCTTCCTCGTTGATGTCCCAAGTGAAGGATATGGCATTGTAAGCAATCTCCTCGATGTTACTGATGGTGTTAAAGCTCTCCTTGTAGTCAGCTGTTAGAAAGAAGGATTCATGAGGGAGAGGAAGAAGAGATACTATGTGAAGTCCTTAATCACACAAAGCAGCCAGAAACTGCAACTCTTCAGCAAAGGAAGCCGAACTGTACTTAGGAATGGATCATTAAAAAGCCCGGAAATGGTTCTTGTACAAAGCAACCCCAACAAACATGAGGAAGGAGGAAAATGGGACTTGTAGAAATTCTAAACTCCAGTGAGAAAGGAAGATATCCCAAATATCAGGTGTTCTGTGCCATAACCTGCTATGTGCAGGAAACTCTACCCTGCACAGCAAGGACATAAAGCTCTCAATAAACTCCTTCAATAACAAACAAAGATTTGCATGCGCGTCTGCTTTAAGTGCCAGGTGATTAATCCCTGCTTTGATTCACAGAAGGAAGGGACTACGAGTACAACCCAGCCTTCAGCCAGAGAAGGCTGGAAGTCAGCCAGCCTCAGTCTTGTCTGGAGGCAAGTGGAAATTTGCAGTGTTTTCTTTTTTCACATGTACCAAAGACCAGTTGTGAGCAAAGTTGTGGGAAGGAGGATCATTAGTGTTGAGGTACTTCTATGAGGATCTTGTCCTTTGAAGAAATACAATATTTAGGACAGACACTGAGACTACAAGCTGCAATTTAGCTGCAAGCACCAGGATACGCCAAAGCAACTGTTGTTTGAAAGAGGGTGTTAGATCTCCTAATGCAAACGTCTAAAGACCACCAACCAAAATCCTCCAAAGATCAGCTTCTTTAAGGAGTCCTAAAAACTGCATTAGCTCTAAGCAATCATAAGCTCTCTCTGGGCTTTCAGCAAACCCATGGATAGCAGAGAGTGTTCCTTAAAATAACAAAGCTTTAGCAGAAAACCAAACCTTGCCAAGGAATTAGGCATGAAGTTTGACATCAGCAATGAGAGTGTTCCTTACCTATGTCAATGCATCTTTGTTTGGCCGTGTGCTGTCTTGAGTGCCAGTATTTCCAGTGCCTGAGCTGATCTTCCCTTGTTTTGTCTTCAGCAAACACGACCATAATGACACTCTGAAAGGAGAGGGAGAGAAAGATTAAAAAAAATAAATAACAAAAATGTGAAAGATAAAAGGCCAGAGAGTACATTTGTTTTGGAAGTTCTCACTGGTACCAGGTTTTCTGCTTTAGGCTTTCCCACTTCAGGCATCACAGTGTACCTGCCACACTGCTGCCAAACTGGAAGGCAGACAGCATCACTTTCTGGGTCATAAACAGAGCAGAGCTGCTCTCCTAACTAGAATTCAAGGATCTCATTCCAGGTGTTGCATCACCTTTACACAAGTGCTGACACCACTTCTTAACAGACTGAGCCAGGATGGGCTGGTGTGGAAGTAGGTGGACAGCAAAGGAACGAACGTTGACGTAAGAGCGCGGGTAAGTTGGCCTTAGTGCTGATGCTCTAGTTTAGATTACTGCACTTTGGGAGAGTTTAAGGCTACCACTGTACACACCCTCTTTCCCAAGAAACCACAAAAGCTGCCACTCACTCGGACTTTACTGATGGGGTGATGGATTCCTTCACTGCTGCTGACTTCTTTCAGCGTGATGGGGTAAAATTGACCTTTGTTCAAGTAGGTCATTGTGCTGTCCCCAGGCTTCTGTCGGAGGGACTTGGAGGCTTCCAGAGTGTATTCGAAGTTATTCCTATAGAGCAAAGAGGGTAGTGATTGCTAAGGCATTTTCCTGGAAAGCCGACTAAACATTCCACATTTAATTTGGAGAAATTCCAAAGTCGTTAGTTGACTCACTAAGCCATCAACAGGTAAGGAAGTTGGAAAACAGGATGAGCCCCTTTTTCAACCATTTCCTTCATGAATGAACATTTAAGAGAAGTTCTTGGCAAGCTAAATCCCAAGACACATCAGCAGGCAAGACTGGAAGGTCCCTATTCAGGCTGAGAGCAGCAAGCTGCTTTCACAGAACAGAAAAGTATCTATTAGCAATTTAATTAAATTCACAAGCTAATAAGCTATTCAGTGGCCATGGCCCTCTTGGTCAACTGCAACTAATCAAATAACTAATTTGCTCCTCTTCCTTGGAATTCAGATGAGTTCCTATTTCTGCTGTAGATTTCCAGCAGAGAGAGAATAAGACAAGCTGACCAGGGAGAGGGACACAGCTGGAAGCAAACTCCCAGACCACCAAAAAGCTGACAGACAGCACTGCACCTTCCCAGCGGACAGGGTGCTGGTGCAAGGTCAGTGACCGAAGCTGGGTGTATTTCCAACCCTGCAAGTAGTTTTCCTGAAAGTAGTTTTCTTTAAAGACAAAGGTAGGATTTTCAGCTGTGAAATTCAAATGAGCAGACACTGTTGTGGTTTTGAGATCCACAGCACCTCCATTATCTAACAGACTTAGTGCAGAATGGCATGAGCTGTACTGTTTGCTTGTGGACAACTGTAAGAGAATGGGAAGATACGGCCAAATGGGGGCCTTAAAGCATTACCCAGAAATGCTGTCAAAAACATAATCTTCTGAATTCATGTTGGCCATTCGCAGATTCAGTTCGGTAGGAAAGAAAACCTGGGGTAGACACAAAACAAAACACAACAATTAACACAACAGCAACAAGAAAAGTCAAGATTAAACTGATACTCACTACCACAGAACTTCTGGCAAGCAAATTGATCATCAGATAACAACTGATTTTTGGTCTGTACAAACAGGACACTTGAGCAGTGTTTTAATCCAAAACTTCTGGGTGTCATCTAAGAACAACATCTGACAAGCCTTCTGAGTCAGCTTAGGGCAACATTTTAAAGCTTTCCCAAATCTCAAAGAAAGGGCATAGCTACATAGCTCTTTAAGGTTTGGCTTAAAAATCAAACAACACTACTGTTGTTTTCGGTTGGTACCATAAAACAAACCCCACAGATTTTCAGCCAGGTTTAACTCTCACTCAAGGCCCCTACATAATCCAACTGTTTTCCACTGATACACACCACACCTAGAAACTGGCAGTAAGGAAGCTTACAGACATAGTCACTTCAGTTTGGTACCTGCAAAGGCACCACGGAGTGCTAAACTCTTGCAAAACCTGGCTCAGTGCTGTGGATCGAGATAACCATTTCCACAGTATGCAAGCCAAAGCCTCTGTCACTGGTAAGATTTGTCATTTGCTTTTGATAATAATTTCACGTCGTGAAGGTTTTAAGTTATACTTATGCACCTTTCTGAGAAAGTCTTCTATTCCTAAACCACTGGGCAGATTTCTGATTCATGTAACAAGAACAGTTAAAGGTGGAACTGGATCTCTCCATCCAGATCAAGACACGTGCAGGCACACACACACAGACATACACAGGGCAACTGCCTCTCTTGGTACCTCTTGCACGCCCTCCTTGAAAGTCTCCGAGAAGGTGGAGTCTGGTGTTCGCCTCTGGGAGTTTTGGGGCTGGGTGCTGGAACTGAACTGGTCAGGATTGAGGTTCCTGTCGAAGACCACCACTCGCTCAGGGGGTTCGGGGTGATAGACACTCGGTGGGATGCCCACGGCAAAGCCATGGGGCTGCGTCTCCGTTTTGATGGAATGGGTGGGCATCGTGGCAATTGAAACGGTGACTGTTGTGTCAGGGGTTGTGAGGTGGCCTCGCTTGTCCATGCCCATCTGGGGCGTGTGCGGAAGGACAATATTGAAAGGCACATTTTTCAGAACCTGGACTCTGTTTTCTCCAGCAGAAATGAGTGACTGTTCTGTCACATTTGGGATGCTGTTCCTAAAAAGGGCAAAAAGAAATCATGCATAAGTTATACACCTTATTTTCTCATTAAACAAGAGCTAGAAATACTTCTCGGCCTTTTAGACAAGGATATCTGACACCAACTCTCCTGCTTGTGCAGAACAGCTCAATCCTAATCTGAAAAGCTGATAAACACATGAAAAACCAAAAACACCTCACCCACTGCTAACCAGCCCACCTTGGAGATGAATTACCCTGGAGCAAAGGGTGAGGGTTCACAGCCCAGATCCTCACTGCTTGGAAAACAGCAGTCCAAAACTAAGTGCTTCGAGGCCCGTCCCACCACACATTGGCACACAAGGCTCCATGGAACTGCTCTTTGGCAGACAGAGAAGGACTGAGAGCAAGGTTGCTGCTTCTCTGCCCCAGGACTGCGCACCACTCGAGAAGCACTAATAGGGAAATTACACCCCTCTCATGCACAAACCCCCAGGAAAATCCACACTGAGACTCCTGGGAGTGGTTTGCATAACTTGCCGCTCTCCACCCCACCACACTCATTTCTGCCAGGACAACACTGAGATCTGTGGTTGAGCTGACCTCACAGCTAGTAGCCACTAACTCAGCCTGCCCTCCCTTTCTCCCTGGAGTGGTCCTGCCCGCTCCCTTGCACCAATTCTGATGCTCCCCTGCCTCCCTGATGAACCAGTTCAGCTTGTTCTGCTGGAACAAGCCACCTTTTTTTCCCTGTTTGGTGATGGGTCAGTGTAAGACCAGAGCTGGTATGAGGGGAGCAGTGGGAACCAGATTGCTCCTCTAAACAACAGGGTATTCAATCAGCTCAGCCAGATCACAAAACCTCACCTCGGGTCCTTAAAGCATTCTAATCTGTCCAAAAAAAGAGGATGGTAGAAGTGGAAGCCTGGCTTGAGTGAATCTCACATTGGTAATATTCACTTAATATCATCTTCTGCTTGAGAGGGAGGGCAGGAAGGGGAAGAAAGAAAGGAGTTCCAGAGGATACAAAGGAAGTCCAAGCAATACCAACCCACAACTAAACTACAAGCACTTTGAAGTCCTTCCCTACTAGCCCAATGCATGAAACAGCAATGCTGCTGGTACCCAAAAGCAACAGCTGCAGAGAGTAACTGAAGTAACCTCATGCAAAAATAAAAGTCACCAGCGACCTCCACAGCCTGGGGAAGGGGTGCCTGTGCTACCAGACTGTGTCTAATGTTAGAGAGAGCAGCTTCTGCTATGCTGACTGTGTGACACTAGGACACAAAAAGCAGATGGATGGCAACAAGAAGCAGTTTGAGCCTCAGCTCTCCACACTGTTCTCCAATCCCCATCCTGTTCCTGAGACAACACAGGAATTTGAGGCACAGAGTAAAAGCAAACAATCTGTCTCTTCCAGCACAACACAATAGTGCAGCAAGTTACTTTCTTTCAGCAGCTTTGGTGGTCTAGGAGGGAAGGGAGTTAAGCAGAGAAGCAATAATAAAAAAATAATACCTTTTGCTATGATCTTGTTCAGGATGTTCTACCTCTGTTTTAGCTGTTGAAGATCTCCTCTCCCTTGGAACCTGGGAAATTTAAGACATATTATAATTCAATTCTTCCATTAAAAAAAAAATACCTCCTTAAAACAGAGCCTTTTGGTCAAATTATGAAAGTGTTACTCTCTGATGGCCAGTCATTATTAACATTACCGCTTGACCAGTATTCGCAGGGTTTGGGGATGCCAGGCCCATCCCAGGAGACGCCCCACGGATCCCCTTGCATCTGACTTGGTCAGCTGTGTCAGCCTGGGCTCCTGTCAGCACCAGGTGGTGGGAAAACCAGTGCAGAAAGCCATCCATCCTTGGCTGGAGCATCAGCACCAGGGTGAGCAGGACCAGGAGATTTCCCAAGGTTTGTGCTGGCAGTGCAGGTTTACTCCTCTGCAGGCTGGCAGAGTTCAGTTTGCTGGATGAACTCAAAGCTTGTGAAAGGACACTGCTCCATAGCCACTTCCCCAGGAACACATGCTCTCTAGGCCATCCTGCTAAGACCACTTGAGGCTCTCCTTTCTTCTTGGACACCAGGGGATTTGTGGAGGACCAGGTCCAATAAGCATATTGAGATGTTACAGCTCATATTTGTACATGGTCACACACAACACACTGGCCCAAGCTATACTAAATATTTTATAAACAAAAAGTAACAACCAGTTCTCTGGATTTAAGACAGCTCAATACTGCTCCTCATATTTTATGCCATAGACACGATTTGCCCTGAAAACACAAACACCGATCACACAAGTAACCTCATCCATACATATGCACACCCATTTTCCCGACTGCCCTGCAAGGCCAAGGCACACAGACCGTGAACTCTTGGAGCTGTGGTGGCTCAGTTTCTTGCACGGAGCACACAGCCAGTGCCTCAGCAACCCAAACAGCTCTTGCAACCACTGGCACAAGCCCGTGGTGCTCAGGTCCCCTCAGCCACACAGCAAGTCCACACAAGCTCCCCTGCCAACCCACACGTAGGGCCCAGGACTTTTGCCACCCTCAACACGCCTCCTGAACAAGGAAAGCAAACACCTTCTGGTGTATGGACAAGTGAACTCCCAGCACTCTCCTTTGCTAAAGCCTGTTCAGATCCTGCCTCTGTTTGCTAGCTTGGGTCCAGCATGGAGAATTACCACTTTAGTGCTAACTCAAAGGCTGATGGAATACCTGCGTGAACAGCATACTATTTTAAACAGCCCCCAAGTGAAAACTAAGTCCTCATTCTTCTACATAACCATGAATCTCCAATAACACCAGAATTCTTAGATTTTCTATGGTAACCAGCAAAATTTGGAGAATATCTAGCTGGAGACTGCTGGGAGACCAGCACTATCTAGTCTGAAAAACAAGGGTCTTTCAAGCTGCATTTGGCCAGTGCTCCCAAATGATAGATTTCTCTCAAAATTTGTTGCCTATAAGGCCTTATTAACCACAGTTGAGCAATCAAGGTAGCCCAGTAGTCAAATGGAAGGAAATGAAAGTTGTTTAGTTTTGCTGATTTGGGGTTTTTTTTAATACAAAAGTGATCTCATCAGCTGCCTTTAATATTGCAGAGGGGGCGTACTAGAACTGCCTAGACATCATCTCTCCAACATTACTCCATAACAGCCCACAATAAATCTTTCAACCTCTAACTATTTTGCTTCACCCAGGTGTGCAGCATACCTGTTCTTCCACTGATTTTTTTCTGTACACCCACTGATACCCAAACATAAGAGGAAACCCTGAATTAGGCATTTATGTACAGCAAATCTCTTCTGCTTTGCTGAGCATGAAGGATCAACATCAACGTTCCTTTTGTAATCTACAGGTTTACAGATCAAAATTGATTTTGTGGATTAAAATTGTTCCAGTGAAAGCATGTTGTTGTTTCTTCTGTTTTTTTTCCCCCCCAAAAGCATAGCAAGCACAGGCACAAAGCAGAAAGCCAGTTTTCTCACAAAACTAGCTGAATAACATCCACATCAGTGAGTCTGTGGCATTCTGTCGTGTGTGTGTGTGTGTAGCGTTAATCTCCATATTAAGCATTACAAGAATATTTTGATACATAAGATGTGTTCAACTTTTAAAAAGGGCAGGCAAGGATTTTGTCTGCACCAGGCAACCTCTCCTTGTGCTTGAAGAACACATTGAGGCTGGCAACTCCACTCACTACTGCTGAAAGCACTAACCAAAATGCCAGGCACAAGAGCCAAGTCAGACTCCTGCACGCTCAGCAAAGAAAAAACAGGCATCTCCACCCAGTAAGCCAGGCCACCATAACACAGGTGTCTTAACACAAGCAGGACCCCTCCCTGCCTGGAAATGCCTGTTGGTCTCTTCTGACCCGGACCGGAGACAACTACCCTGGCTTATACTTTTGGTATTTAGGAAAGAAAGCTCAGCAAAATGCACCCCATGCAGACCAGAATCTGTTTGACCACTTAATTCAGCTGTGAGCAACTAGGAAGGCACATGTCTCCAAGAAGACCATGAACACTGGGGAAGAGAACCACAATGGCCAAAGGATTAACAGATTACAGCAGCTGAAGCTCACTGAGGGTTAGAGAGATGAAGATAGCAACTCCTTCAGGTGGACACTTCTGCCTCACACACCACCCAAAATCTGTAGTTATAGCTTAGTATTAGCTGAGACTAAGGTAACACAACAAAGCCCCAGCCAAAGCCAATGGTCCACCACATGAGCAAAAGAAGTTTCGTTCTCCATGTATATTTACATTCAGACAGGGATACGGTACCAAAGTGTCATTCTTCATGACTATTTCTATAACTCACTGCCTTCTGCAGAGCCCAGGGTCAAGAAGCAAGGAAAGTGCTGTGGAAGCTGAAAAGCAGCAAAGTGCTACCAAACCTTTACATTAAGATCCAGGGGATCTTATTTTACTGAGCTAAAAATAAACCACATTTCAGAAAAGAGAGATGTGGAATTTTTTCCCTTTGAAAACCACATCGTTTAAAGTCCTCATGATCTATTCATAGATTCTGTAAAATCCTCTAGCAAATGACACCTTTCCTACAAGTGGAACAAGAGCTCCTCCGGCTGCCAGAGCGTACCCACGCCAATCTACCTTGTAGTAATCATACAGCAGTCCCAGGGCAGCCGCGCTGTCTTCATCCCCATTGATGCTCATCATAGCTTTGGTAGCTGCTGTAAGGGGATTTTCAAGAAAGGTTTTCCAGGCCTCATCTTCATTGGTGTAAGGACGTCTCTGAGAGTAGAGAGAATCATTCTGAAGAACCAACACGGGTCTTTTACTTGAATCATAAAAAAAAAGAAGAAATAAAAAAAGCCACCTGTTAGAACACATGAAAAACATTCTGTAAATTCTTCAAAATAAGCTGCCCCAGTTTCACAGGGTTCACACTCTGATTCAGTGTACTACAAGGATTAGTCAACACAAAAAGCCCAGAAACCTAATTCTGATCTCACTCATGCTCGGTGTAAATCAGGATTAATTTGACCAAACTCAGATGGATTACACCAGCCTATATAAAAAGGTAAAGCCGTTTAAGACTGCACCTGACCTGCTCATGCTCTGAATCCAACCCAGAAAGAATTACACACACACTAGCCTACCACTTACCAAGCCTCCTATGTGATACTGCCAAGATGCAACCTGTTTCAGTTACCACGTGGAACTAGAAAATGTGAATTAACAAAACATCTCTTTCCTCCAGCGCTTTCAAGTGTCTAAGCTAAAAACACCACCTAGAAGCTACTCATTAGTTACAGACTATGCAGGGAAACTGGTCAAGGGGACTTGAAATCAACATGGAAGTGTTCTCCTCTGACAAGAAACCAAAAGATTTACTGCCTGGTTACCATCGAAATAATCCATGACACCAGTTTGAAACACCCTCAACAGATAAGTGAAGAAAAAAAAAAAAAGAAAAAAATCTGAGTTATTCCCTTTATGTTGCAATATATAAAAAAGAAATTATTTTTACTCTGAACATTTTGAGACTGTTGAGAACAGGAAAACTCCAACACAACTTGGACCTTCTGCCCACAGGCAAAAGTGGGACATGTGCAGAAAATGCTGTCTTGCCAGCCCAGACAACTTAGTATTTTTTTTTGTTCTATTGGTAAAATATATGCTTCTTCTTCCAAGTCAGCTCAAGATAATGTTTAAATTTGACTTTTAAACCAGTTCAGTTTTCTTTCTGGTGCAAGTGTAATATTAATTTACTGTAGATTGGTTGAGGGAGAAGGGGAGGCCTCTTTATTTTCTTAAATAATCCCAAACTTGTCATCTTTAATGAACTGCTAATAGTTTAAAATAAATAAATAATTATTTAAAAACAACTAACCCCATAAAAAGCAGTTCCCTACCACCATCACACGGTAGATAAGCATTCTTTGCATCTATTTACCCAGATGCATTCAGGGACTGAAATATACTACATGTACAAAAAGTTGTGAAATAGAAAGTTGTGAAATACCCTAATCACTATAATCAGCTTAGCAGTATCCTACATTTATCACCACCTTCTACCAAAAAGATTGCAAAGCAAATTACGCGTTCGATGCTTTATCAGTTACACAAGTCATCTTGCTGAGCTTCCATCGGACAGCTTGGCTGAGCTGAAGACACTGAAAGCAAGTGGGAGTTTCCAGGACTTGTAAGAGCACTTTCTGGCTATAAATCAGTATTATATAGTTGGCAAAAAGCAAACAATGATGACAAAGGAGACAAGCTCTTGCACTGAGCCCTTTCTTTAGGTCTTCACACATATTTGTGTACGCAACAGAATGCAGATACCTCTGGTATTGAGGACATCTTTCTATCAAAGTCAGGGGAGCAGCAGAAGACAAAGCAGAATTTTCTTCAGGGACATGATACAAACTCCTATTCTTATACAATGTGATATAAGAAGCCTCCAATATCCATTGCAAATGGGTAAATCCTCCAGTTACACTCTCATAGAGAAAAAGTAACTGGAAGCAACCTGTATGCAGTTCACTTTATCCATCCCTGTGAAGCTGAAGGGGTAAGAGCCTTGCTAGAACTCACAGCACTAAGCTGATTCCCTCCAGCAAAGCAACACACATGCAAAGAGAGAACCAAGAAAGAACCAAAAATACTGAGAACTAAAACAACAACTAATCAGAAACACAGCAAATGCAAAACCTACGTATTTTTGTGTGATTTCTTTGTCACTGAAACACACAAATATAATGCACATTGCCATACAGGTAACCCACCCCGCTACAAACAATGCTGAAAAAAATTATTTGCAGAATTATCAGGAGAAGTGCAGGGTTTGGCAGGAACTTAATCCTTTAGGAGAAACACAACTTCTTTCACGAAAACAAGAATATATTAATAAGAGAAGGCAAACATACTTTTCCTAAGTTTTAAAAGATAACTGGCATGGGGATCTGCTCACAAAGTAGTAGATGCGTCCAGCAAAGGCTGGAATTAAGTCTCCTACTGCAGTTTTAATAATTTCTGAATTTTATTTTCTACGTCAATGCAGTGGGAACAGAGAAATATTACAAAAAGCAGATACTCTCTCTTTGCCTGCGAGGATCCCCCAGCCCTCAACACTCTGTGTTCAGATCACAGAAACTATTCCTACTTACTTCGCTGATCCAGGATCCTGCCTTCTTCTCCCTCACCCTGCAATTTACCTGGCGACGCTCAGGGCTGCCCAGCCTGAGCCGCGCTGTAACTGCTCCTGCTCAGCGCACACCTTTAATGCTGAGGCAGCACTGAAGATTTCTTTCACGTCTCCTGCGTGCCAGAACAGCGAAGTGCACGTAACCAAATTGCTACAGCCTTATCTACTAAGTGTCACTGGAAATAAGAACACCTATGAAAAATCCTAATCACAGAGACGAGTTAGGGAGCTGCTGCACTGGAGTCCTCTTTATAGGGTAGCATACTGAAATAAAAACTTTGGTAAAAACCTATGCTTTCCCTAGGAAAGGAGTCCGTTGAGTCACAAACCATTCAAAGTATAGCAATTTTATAATCGGTTCTTCAAATCAAATCAGTTCAGAGTTACCCCACTTTCTGGCATTCAAGCGTCCACGGCCACCGTCTACAGATGGACACGGTGACAAGTGCAGGAACAGGCTGGAATCTTTAAACACCGCCCGGGATCCGCTCGAAGGCGACGTCTCGCATTGAACACCACGGAGTTATAGCACACACACCTCGAGCTCAGTTTAACTCTTTCCGCACCCAGTTTCGGCTACTCCGGGGTCGCCGCAGCCGAGCCCGCCGGGAGCTCCCCTTACCTGCCGAAGTCCACCTTGCCGGAGGGATGCGCCTCATAGAAGTCCATGGGGGCCGCTGCGGCCGCCGGGCAGCGGCGCAGGGGCTCGGCCCGGTCCCTCGGCCCCAGCACAGGGGGGGTCCCGGCGCTGCTCCGCGCCCGCTGCTCCGGACGGCGCGGCCGCCGCCGCTGCCGCCCGCATTTAAGGCGCGGCCCCGCGGGGCGGGGGGCGGCCCCACGCCTCGCTGCAGGGATCGGGTTTCAAAGCCGGCCCGGCCTCGCCGCTCGCCCCGCGGGGCGGGGTGGCCGCCGGGGTGGCCCCGCGGCGCCGCAGGACCCCCCTCGGGGCTCAGCCCCCCCTTCGCCCCCCGCCATTTCGCACCGCCCCACCGCAGCCTCCGGTCACTCCCCCGCAGAGAGGACGGAGGGGGGCGGACCCCGGCAGAGCGGCTCCCCCGGCCCGGCCCCGGGCGGCGAGCCCCTCTCGCCGCAGCCCCCCGGCGGGGTGGCGGCACCGGTCGGACCGGCCGCGGTGGTTCTTCCCCCGCCTGGCTCACTCACTTGTCGTAGTCCTGTGTCATGTCTGGCGGAGGCAGCGGGCGGCAGAACTGGCCGGGCGGGTCGGGAGGAGCAGCGCCGGGCACCCGCCGCTCCCACGGCTTTTGTCGGCTGCTCTCGCCCGCTCAGGTGCTCCCGCAGCCGCAGGTGGCCGCGCGCCTCGCCGCGTCCCCCATTGGCTGCTGCGGGCCGAGGGGCGGGGCCGCCGCGCCCGCATTGGGCGGCTGGGCGCGGGGGGGCGGGGCCGGCGCGCGTGCGGGGCCGGGACAGCGCCGAGGGAGCGGGACGGGCGGCGGGAGAGACCCCCAGGAACGGGGTGACCGGGGGTTCCCTGGCGCCGCCCGAGAGGGGCCGTCACCCCCCGGGACCCGCCCCTGCACTGGGGCTCGCGCTGGGGGACGCGGGAAGTACTCTGGGTTCTTTCTCGTGCTAAAAATGTGTTTCCCTTCTCTCTCTCTCCCGTCCCATATAACTATTTTTTTTTCATGTACTACAGCCAGTTTTATGAAAATCTAAACCAAACACAATTGTATGAATTGTCTTTAATGCATATCTTAATCTGCGCGAGGGGAGATTCAGATTGAACGTTTGGGGCCATTTCTTCATAGAAAGACTGATTAGACATTGGAAGGGGCTGCCCAGGAAGGGGCTGCCCAGGGAGGTTGGTGGAGTCACCGTTCCTGGAGGTGTTCAGGGAAAGACTGGACGAGGCAGTGGGAAAGGGAAAGACTGGACGCGGTGCCATGGTCTAGTTGACATGGTGGTGATTGGTCATAGGTTGGACTCAATGACCTCAGAGATCTTTTCCAACCTGATTGATTCCGTGATTCTGTGCATTTGCACAAGCACTACAGCATCTGCCGAAGGGCAGTAGATCCATGTGTTGTTTGGTGCCTTACAGATGAACCTGGCTTTGTGGAGAAAGGGAGGTTTACAATGCAGTTACTGCTGCAAATGCATTGAAATCCTCCAGTTTAACACCAGCAGCGACATCACAAACACACCAGATATATCCAAAGTGGCATGCATGAAGTTAAATCAGAAAGATCTTCAGCTTCTCCTTGAGAAATAAGGGTGGGAGGTTGCTTGTTTAAGTAACAAGTTGAATCAAACCCATACAGCAATGATGCTATCTATCAAATGTCAAGATGCTTCTGATAGCTACTGTAATTTAAAAGTATGCTCACTAATAAGAGGTCTCTCCTTCTAGGTCAAAATCTCTTCCCTATTTGTACAGGATATACTCCAATGCAAAACTACAGAAGGACAATTCAAGCAGCCGACCGAAGGAAATATGAAACTGAAGAGAACAAACTTTAACTAAGGGTCTAATCCTGGAAGTTGCTTAATATCCTCTGACTGGATTACAACTAGCATTCTAGAAACAAAATGCTTTGTTTAGATCTGCAAACATTGCCATTAGGATGACAAAGATAAATATCATTCATTACTGAAGTAGGATCTCGCTCTACAAAGTGAAATGAACTGACGTAAATTGTTCTTTATGACATCCAGTAAAAGGTATTCTACATTTTTAAACAGTTTTAAAAAATCTAATTCAAGATTACATAGAAAAAAATTTCTTACCTGTCCTCACATATGAAAAAAATACTATAATCTGATGAAGATGTCAGAAAGTTACATTTTTCCAAACAAGTATAACTCTCTTTGCTTCCAAAACAAATTACAAAACTAGCTCCAAATCACAAGCTCTGGGAAGGACTGCTGACTTTGTCAGGTGTCATTCAGTCCTCACATTCCCTGCGTCTGTTCATAGAATTCTGGGATATGCAGACACAATCACTGCTTTTTGGCACGGGTGCAAACTTTTCATTAACAATAAAATATAATACTGCCCTGTAGCCGTAGGTGACCCAGACGCAGTATGTGCTGGAGTTCAGTCACATGTTTACATTGCACCCAAACTGCTAAAATCTTAGTAATGTGCCACGCTTGGTATTCCTACTTAATTCGAGTTTACTATAATTTTATTCCAAGTAACTGAAAGCTGTTTGCCTTTGCAAAAGGGATGGCTTTTCTTTACAGCCTGATACACCGATGAAAACTTGGTTATCGCCATAGCAATCACTTCCACATTCAGGAGACAATGATATAAACACTGGATTGTGACACCACTGACTAATCTGCCGGTCACAATCTAGACTCTGCAACACCACTGGTAGGTGTATTTATGTGATGTCACTAACTGGGTTGCATCATCACCAAGTAAAATCAGGCAAGAAGCACAAAGGGATTTAGCAGAGCTTTGGCTGGAGCATAAAGCCCTGCCAGCCTGGTGTGGCAGCGCTCTGGCAGGACTCCCCTTGCTCTGCACTGGTTGGCGTTCCCTACAACTTCTTCCCTCGCTCAGCCTTTTCACCTCAATCGCACTGCTCCTCTCCACCTTTCAAGTCCTTCCCTTTACCTTTCCTTCTGCCTCTGTCCTGCCTTCAGCATTCTCCTTCCCTTCTTCACGCGTTCATTTCCTTTTAAACGAATTCCACTAAAAACACGTAAGGAACCTCACCGTAATTGTACGGCATTGGAAGCCATCCGGCCGAGCACTGTCTCGTTCACGCTTGCCCCTCTTCCTAGACTGTCTTTTGACATTGCCATCTAGAAAAACTGGGATTTATTCTGGACAAGAATTAGCTACTGTTATGACTTACTTAACAAATATGGTTTTAAAATCTCATACCTGATAATTACCATCTATGCGCACTGGTCATTCACACCTGTGTAATAAACAAACAAGTTGCATCAGGTTTGTAGCAGTATTTTTGATTTCACAAAATGTGCCAGAGAGTCAAAACAAGATACTTTCTGCTTAATCTAAGCCCGTAAGATACAAGGGCCAGGCTTCAGAGTTGGCTGTAAAGAGCAGCAAAGCTTCTATACCCTCCGTTACACACCATGCCAGGAAGGCTTTCCTTCTCTGCAACAGGCCTGTGGTCGCTAAGGGTAGAGCTGGAAAAGTGAGCCCAAAGCTGATTGCTGATCCCTGCAGAATAAACCTGAAGGCATCAAAGAGCTTAAAAAAGAAAAAAAAAAAAAGAAAAGCCCAGACAGAGTTTTCTTGAACTCACTAGAAACTGAAGTGAAAGCAGGCATAGTGGAAAGGAATAGACAAGTGACAGCAGAAAATGAAGCAGGAAATGCCTTGTAGGAAAGAGATGGAAAAGCTAGGGGTGGGGGGAAGGATGAAGAAATAAATGAAAGCACAATGTGTGAAATATGGAACAGTTTGCTTTTCACTTCAGTCATATCCCTGTATGCAATCTTGCAGACATTCCTTAAAGATTCCCTTTTTGATTCTGTACTTATCTCTAAAGATAATGTAGACACTGTTGGAAGCATACTGCTGTGTCCATTGGTCTTGCCACATGGGCTGACACTGGTGTAGCGAGAGAGCAGCATGTGCAGGTCCTTCACTGCACACTGTGCCCTGCCCTGATCCGCTTTGCTCCGCAGCACAGAAACCAGCCAGCTGCCCAGTCAGGAGCTACAAATGCCCCGGGTCCCAGTTGAGCAAATAAAAATGGTTTGCTACAATTTTATACCGACACAGCATGACAGAAGCATCCCAGCATCCAGACCAAGCTCTAAGATCACAACACAGGCACTGAACACATTCAGTGGCATTGCCACGACGCAATGGCAAGGGCTGCAGCCACTGCTGGGGAAACAGGGTGGTCTATGAGCAGGCACAGAATGCTTCTAGAATAGAGAGCAGCCATGTGAGACTTAGAAGAAAATACAAGCACGTTCCTCTGGTACAATACCTGATGTACTGCTGGAGGCAGAGTGCAGATGCTGAGGACTGGGGAGGTGTGTTCTGGCTCTGGAAATGTTGCCATTAACAGTTGTACAAGGGCAGCAATAGCCTCACGTGAGGACACAAGCTTGAGGTTATATCTCCTGGTCTGCTAATTCTTACTCTTGTTCACTGTTTCAGCAACATCCTAGCAGAAACAGCAGTGAAAGGTCTTTCACATATGCCTGTTTCCACTCTTGGCATCCCCTTTATGCTCTCCCTCATCTAATCTGGCCAGGAACCAAGGAGCTTCACATGTGAGGAGCAACAAAACCAGTAACTGTGGAGGAGATGCTGCAAAGAAAGCATCCTGCATGCAGGAGACGCTGCTTTGACCAATCCACACACTAACATGCTCAGCCAGGAAATATGTGCTGGGAAGCCCATCTCATTTTGGATCAAAATAGGAGACTCATTACGCAGTCATCCTGACTTTTTCAGAATAAAACTGACACGGGGAAAGGACAGATGAACTAAGGGCAGACACTTTATTCAGGGATTTAACATTTTCAGACTTTATCTGTTCCAAAGGCCCTGTGGGTGCTGGTTCTTTTGCTCCTGACCCTGCAAAAGCATTCTCTTGACAATTTACCACAAATATCCTGAAACAATTTTTTATTCAGATCAAGCTAAAGTCTTTTTTGTTCATAAAGAGAGAAAAGTCATTCAAGGAAGGAACTTGTGAGCTTTCCAAGAAGTTATGATATTCATTGCCTGGCCTGCAATACTGCACGAAACTCTCAAATCTTCTAAACACTATTTGTGTTTCAGGGTTTGTGCTAAAGATGGATTAGGAAAGATGTAATTGCAGTGAAGCCCATGCAACTCACTATGGCCAATAAATTAGACTAGCATTGGTTGCAGGCATTGGACTCTGCTGATTCTCATTCTCTGGTTAAATCAGGTTCAGGGCCTTCACTCTGTGTAAGAAGTTAAGGGGAAAGTCAAACACCTCTCCTTCATGTCTGGAAAACAGTAAAAACTTTAAAAAGAAAAATGTATTTGACCGAGACTAAGTTGGTATTGAGAATGCAGACATACTGAGGTAGTGAAAGACTAGAAAGGGTAAAATACAAGGTCTACTGAAGGCTATAACTTTAAAAAAAAATGAGACATCTGTCATATTTCTCCACTGAAACAACAGAAAGGTTGCATTATTTAGGAGAATTCATAAAGCAAGTTTACTTTTGTACTCTTCAAGACAGAAAAAACTGTGTTAAAATATAACATTCAAACTAACAAAACAACTAAATTCACATTAGAAGATACATAAAGGTCTTAGAATAACTGATTTGCTACTGTCTAAGTTAATTATTAAGTCTTCTCAATATATACTGTTTGAAAAGTTTAGTCTAAAAAACTTCACTTGCCTTTATCTACATACTTAAGAACCATCTGTCATTCAAGTTTTAGAGTAAGAAACAAAACACGGTGACCCTCTTTACTCAGCATTTCCAGAGGAGTAAGTACAAAAAAATAACCAGCAGAAAACTTTCAGCAAATAGTTACGGAAAGGAGCTTTAATTTCAAAATGGATAGAAGAGGTGGTTGGAAGTGCTGTGCTGTGCAATCACCCCACCCTTCAGCTATCCACAGGCAGCTGTCTGTTCCACCAGCTTGGCTCCTCCTTTGGGCTGTATTAACTGGACCCAGAGTAGCTGTCCCAAGAGAGCTCAACTACACTGAAGATAAGGCACTCCCGTGGCTCAATAGCTTCTTAAACATCATTACTCCAATGTAAGTGTTGATTGATTAAACTGTATAGAACTAACATTAAGCATTTTTGGGGCACACCCTTTATTTTAAACCTGACTCTTA
>NW_016690245.1:2346924-2564108 GCF_001604755.1 Lepidothrix coronata
GCGCAGCTGTGTTCTCATCAGCACGGCCTCTATACTTGTGACAGCTGCTTGCTCTAGAACAGATGTATTGGTCACAAAATCTGACCAGTGGATGTTTAAGATTGTATGGAGGCAGCGTTGATGGAAGCGCTCTAGGAGACGCAGGTGGTGGCGGTAGATGACCCATGATTCGGAACCATATAAGAGAGTAGACTGTACCCCCTTATGAAATCTCTAAAACACACCAAGTAACAATTCAGTTTGCTCTTTCCTCTTCCTCTATCAAGCACAGTTTAGCTCTGTATGGCTAAAACTATGCCTTCTCATCTCCATGTTACAGTCACTTTATAGGACCACTGCTCTAAATCCCTGTGCTAAAATAACTAATTAAAATACCTGAAAAAGTAAAAACTTGCATCCAAACTGTGTCTTGTCTGTCACCTCAAGTCAGGACACCATTCTTAATTACCTCTTGCCTCTACTGAGTCAGCAGAGCCTTCTGGTTTGCCAGTATTTCCATGTAACTCTTTAAAACTTGCCTTTAATAGTCTTGCCTGCTCTACCTGTGCTTGAAATACTACTTTATCACTTAGCTCCAGACAGGTAGGGCAGCACATCACCTCTTTTATCATTCACCTGTTCCCAACTTTTAAACAACAGCTTCATGGATTGAACTGCAACAGATTTGAAACTCTTCGCAGTCTACTTGCTAAACTGATTACCTTCCCAGATTACATCTCACTGATGTGCTTGCTCAGGGAGGAAGCTATTACTCTTTGTGAAGTCTGCAGGCACCATTTTTCTTAGTTATAATAATACTTAGAAACAGCTGTTGATTTCGGTTTTGATCAAATAGATTTGGCAAGTTTCTGTACTCTATACTGGTGGTTTGAGTTGCTGAATTTAATTTCATTCAACTGAAAGCAGCAGTGTTCATTTGGGTATCTATACAACATCTCAGTTCAACATATGTATATGTTATGGTGTCTTTCATGTAGTGGCAGCGCCCAACTTCATTTACACGTCATCTGGGACAGCGTAAAAACACGGTGCATAAATAAGACAGAGCATAAAAAACTGGTAGAATGGCCAAGGCACAACCTGCTGAAGATGCTGGGCTATAAAGCAGTTAGAAGTTGTTCAAGGCTATGACAGTAGCCTTGCAAAAGAAGAACAAGAGGAGGACTTGGCAGTTACCATTGCCCAAGAAATTGGATGGGATTTTATACCAGGTATAAAAGTATCTACAAAATCTGTGATGCCTGAAGTGGAACATGGACCTGAAAGGTGCTAACTTGAATGAGAGGCTCAGCCATAAGAAGACACTGGAAGATATACAGGATGCTAGGAAATGTAGAAAACAGTGCCAGAGTTGTTCCAGAACAGCCTGTTTAGAAATAATGACTAAAAAGTAATGTGAAAGCATCAACCAACTGCTCCTTTTATTTGTTAACATATATTTAAAAACAAAACAAACATTATTTTCTAGAAATACATTTAATGTCATACAATGGTAGGTAAAAAAAATAGATATTTTAATTGCAAAATCTCACAGTCATTAGATGCTAACATGCTGTCCAGTATACTCCAAGTATGTACAACTTATGCCCCCCAAAATGGTTATTTCACAGCTTTCTGTTCACTCTGATGCAAAGTAATGAAATAAATGGTGATTAACAGTTTCCTTGGCAGTTTCCTTTCCCAGCTGGATAAACATGACTTAAATTATAGATAAAATGACATTAAAACTAAAGTACAGTAGTAGATCTCAGCACTATTATCTTAACAAAAAATTTCCATGCTGACAAAATAATCAGTATAAGTTTAGATGTAATACCATGGTTTGGGATCCAACCAACTAATTTACATGGGTTTAATACTGGGAGTTTTAGGCCACCTTTACTTTCTTAGGACTGTGTTGTATTTTAGCTTTTTATAGAGCTTTTTATTAAAAAGTTTGTGTTCTATCATACACACCTCGTCATGGATATAAGAGGGCTGAATCCTCAGAAGAAAGGAAAATAACCTTAATACAAAATGGTAACTCTGGGGAAAGTCCACTTCTCTGTAATGAGCCAGATGACCACACAGTCTGAAAAGAAATGGGGGGGAAAGGAAAAAAAGCCCTAAATTACAAGTGCATTTAGTTAGTATTTAGCTGCATTTACATATTTAATTGTAATTAGAGGCAAACTCTACATTTTACCAACAGCATAAATCATGACTGTAGTTTACAATGTCAATTCTGTGAAGTGATCTGCTCCCGCAAAACCTTGAAGTAGAGGACTGGACCAAGACACGTTCAGAGCTGGTGCAAAGTAAGAAGGAAAAGCCTGCATAGCTTCTCACATTATGAATCACAATCTTGCTCAACCAGGCAAAGAATATGTTCTTTGCCTTTCGGGACTAATGGAACCACTGTTTGTTCTGCCAGCTTTTAGCAAATGTAGCAAAGTATGAAAATGGCTACCTCACCCTATTTTTAAAATTTCTAAGACTGTCCAATTCAGACACCCCAGGCTCTTTACTCTGTTCTTTGCATACTCTCTCCGTAGGGTTCCCCTCTCATCTTCCTAACACTATGTCATGGGATAATAACCCATTCATTTATTGTCCTTTGTGTGCCAAATACAAATTGCTTGTCTAGAAACAAGAGAGAAAAGTTAAGTCAATGGAGTAACACAGGAAATATTGAAGCAAACATTGACCAGCTCAATAGAGAGTAATTAGTGCTGGAGCAGCCTTCTGCTTAATTACTTTGCAGCTTTCATGGTGAAAATATTAATGAAAATGATGAGGTGATTTTATTGATAAAGTATAAAATGAAAATAGCAGACTGCACCTGCTGGTAACAACTGTCAGACTGAACAAAAGATGGCACAGAGGATAAACTGCAAAGATAGCTCTGTAAACATTAAGTTCAGCAGCTTAGGTTGGAAAAATACCCTCTTCTGAGTAAGTCTCAAAATTGTTTTTAATAAAAGTGGTAAGTTTTAAATACTATAAAATCTAACTGCTTCAATTTTGGAAAAAAAAATACTACACACTGATATGGGGATTCAGGTGCTATTCACCATATAAACCCTATGCATTTCCTAACTTACTGGGTATTGCCTTGGGATGTGAAGAAGCACAGTTTAAAATCTTCCCTGTCTTTGATTCAGAGCAGCTGTCTTAAATATTCACCAGAACAAGGACTGGGATCTGTCTGTCCCAATTTACAGGTAAGTGTGCTAATTACTAGACTATAGAGCCATTTGCTCACTCCCTCTGGCCCAGCAAACATTTACATTTTACCTCAAACCGGAGGAACAGACAGACCCGTCCCGAGTGCCACAGAAGCTGCACTTCAAGGAGTAGAGTCTTTGTTTAAAGCCTCTCGAAGTCTGGCAGATTGGAAATCTGAAACTAGGTCTCACACACTATATATCCCATTCTCTGCCCTACCTTACACTCCCCAAAAGCATTACAACATTTTTCACACATTGTAATACCTCATCACATATAGAATCATAGAATAATTTAGGTTGGAAAAGACTGTTAGGATTATTGAGTACAACTCCTGTCACTTAAAGACTTCCACAGAAAAACAGTTTAGAATCCAGTTTAAAATGGAAAGTTTTAAAATAAAAGGAATTGTAAAAGCATTTCAGCAACCATTTGACTGATCTCAGTTTTGCTGACACTGTAATCACACTTCAGTCCTAGGATTAAACCATTTCAGTAGTCCCAGTTAGGCCATGCTGATTTTTGGGGAAAGAGAATTTCTAAGTTTGTTTTCAGTTCTACTATACATACACACACTTGCATAGGATAAGCCCTTATATCTGAGGGAATAGATGTTGTTTTCCAATGTTAAGTAAGTGTCAGATGTATAATTAACTACTTGCATTGCAAATGATATAATGGGAAATTTAACTGGTAAGAATTTAAATTCAAATCTTGTTTTATGAAGGCTATGACAGTTTGCCATTAACATTTTCATATATTACATATGAAAATGTAGGCTTAAAAACAGACTTTGCATGCAAGATTATTCACACAAACATACACCAAAATATCCACTCATTCAATGCGTACATAAGATTTACTCAAATCTGTGGTAAAAGGATTATTACCTATACTCCCTTAAAAAAAAAAAAAAGCTTCTTATTCATACAAAAGAATGAATCCATAGAACCAAAGCTCTTGTAATGTAACACTGTGCTTGCATTATTCCAACCTATTTCTGTCACGGTGGATATGTGAAAAGTAACGTGAAAAGGAAAATAAAGATAAGGAAATAAATCCACAGAAAGACAGAAAAACTGCATTCATGGAAAAACTACTTATTTTAAAGGGGAATATCTAATACTTGAAAAATCCAGAACATATCACTAAGACTGTGTTGGGGCTATTGATCTCTGAAGAATACCATTTAGAAGTATATACAGATAAAGATTTAAGATGTTATTCAATAGACTAATGAAATCTCATTTTACATGAATGTAACTCAATCTCTTTTCCAAAAAAATGCCCTCCAATTACACACATGAGAAATTCAGGAGATTCCAAGCCATCTACAGAGTTCATCTTTTCCCTTCATAATCACCAGTACATTCCTCTTCTGGATTAGGGTTTCATGCTACAACCAATGGCAGAACCAAAGTCTATGATCCAGAAGCCATATGTACTTTACCCAGGGAACTTATGAGAAACACTATTTTAGATATTTCCTATTCCTCGGAGTAAATACTGCCAAAGTCCTACATTCATTCAGCAGAGCTTTTGATGTCTGTCTCTGGCCATTGTCAGCACCCTTCAAGTAGAAAACTCACCAATTTTTGCTGAATGTGAAGCGAGAAGGTATTAAAGGAAGAGCGAGATGTTTGACACACATCAGGCAGATACTTAAATATCCATATAACTTAGTACAAGACTGGATTAGCTGGACTATCATTCTCCTTGCTATTTAGGTCCTCTGAAGAAAATAATTTTACTAACAAATAGCATGACTGTTTTGATACACACTTAACTGAAAGAAAAATTTTCCTTTCACTTGTAAAGGCAGGATTTGGGAACAGTTCTCCAGTAAAGACAGACGCTAAACTTCCTCAATAGAACAAAATATTTTCTTTTCTCACGTTTTGTCTTTTTCACTTTTCCAGTAAATGAAGTGTCTTCTTTTACTTTTCTCCATGCAAATAATACAACTGATGATTGCTGATACACTTAGATGAAACACCTTTTTACTTATAATTATTTTTTTAAAAATATGTTCTAGAGGCATTAATTGCCTGCTTATTTGAACTCCTGTTAATTTTAACTTTGATTAAGGACAACAGAAAAGTTGTACAGTGACTTAGAAAATCAATTTCCTTTGCTTTTTTGGAAGCTGGGAACAGAGGAATGGAACCATTTTCCCATTCTTTGGAGAGCTGTGGTGCAATTTTTTTTCTAAAATACTATGGAGAAGTGAAGTGAGTTAATCTAGCTGCTACTCTTGCCATGTGACTCTAGTTGTTGATTTTGTCTCATCTCCTCTCTTCTCAAAAGCTCACTTTGATCACTCCTCATGTTACAATTTGTCTACTCACAGTCCAAGACTATCCATTCCACACATGCCCCTTCCTACAAATGATTGGAACTATATGTGAACACATAGCTGTGTACACACCCTGTATTTGTCATTTGTAAAAAAATATATAAAGGACTTTACTTTCAGGAGAACTTTCCAAAATATATTTTACAAAAATGTGAATACTTACTTCTCGTTACACAGTTTAACTGTACACAGCCAATAGTCAGGGTTCATGGCTGTAAGTAAACCACATTTTTCTTGCAAAATTCCCTTCAGGCTATGCCCATGAAAACAACTCCCATCTGTGTTTTCTTCAGACCACCTTAACTGAAAACTTGAAGGATTTGGCTTTTCAGCACGTCGCACCGAACCAGACAGCTTGCCAAACTGATTTTGTAAATTCACAACCATTTCTGTACAAACAGAAAGAAAATAAACCAAGGCAAAAGTATTAAGTATCAGAATACTGTTTAGAGTTGATTAATACAGGAAGAAAATGGGGTATCTGTGGGTTTTTTTATTTCTTTTTTTTTTCTTTAAACCTCAGTGAGAAATACTGAGAAATCTTGTAAGTCTGTATGTTCTCTCTGCCACTCTATTTAAAAATCAAGTCTTTACATGTTTTAGTGAAAAGATTTTGAAACATAATTCAAAATGCTATGTCTTTCACACCTAATGATATTAGTAGTGGGGCACTCCTACTAGGATTTTTATGCTGATAGAAAGCACATTCATACACACACAGACTCAAGGTCAAGCTTTTCATAGTGCAAATTTCAACTGGAAAAAAAAATCCAAGAAAAAAACCCACTCTCCTTTGCCCACTGAATGAATGACAAATTTCCATAAGTTACTGAGAAGTGCCAGAAGGTATCATGATAGATCAGCACACACAGTATGACTGCCTAAGCCTGTTTTCCTAGGATAAAAAGAAGGTTAAAAACCATTGTTGCTGGAGCTTTGACTTCTTTTCATGACCTGGATTTGAAGAAACTCATTCATACATTGAAAAAAAAAAAAACTGAAAAAAAATCCTAAATTAATCCAAGGACTGGAAAGTTTATCTTGCAAGTGGATGCTAAAATCTATAATCAAAACCAAAGGTTTAGGAAGGTTTCTGAAAACCTGTATCTAGAATGTAAGTGTTCTTATGTGTGACACTCTTTGTCCCTACTACTGTACATTTGTTTTATGATGAATCTTGTCTGTTACAATGGCATTATGTGATATTCCCAATCACAGCAGCAGTGGTAATCTCAGTGGTCTTCTTCTAGCTCCATGAGGAATCTCTTTTATTATAAATGCAGGAATTAAAGGGCATCTGAGCAATGATCAGCTTGAAATAAATTAATCTAAACATGCTTTTCCATGGAACATGAATTGACTGCAGGATCACCCTTACTGAATTTTGAGGAGTAAGAACATAAAAAAACCCTCACTGTATTCTTGAAAGAGAAATCCAACATGAGTAATTCAAACCAAATGGGATTATACAACTTGTTTAGAAGTCCCTGAAAGAGCATATAAATGGAAAAATACCGCTTACCACACTTGACATCTCTCTCCAAATACCTGCTGCTTTCTAGATAATACTAAATGTAGAATGAAGAACTTCAGAACTAATTTGGTTGAATAAAATTCTAGTTTTACATATTTCCATAGATAAGTGGGTTTTTGTTGTTTTGTTTCTCTGCTTTTATGTCAATGTAAACCCCAGTAATTTCTTATAAGTACTGCTAGAGTTACTTAAATAGAGTAGCTGTAGCTGCATCCCACCATGTGCAGCTGGCTACTTCAGTAAAGCCTTCCTTGCTTTCTGCAGTAGATTCCAAGAAAGAGTGGGAGAGAAGAGGGACATGCAAGTCTACCAAAGGACTTAACAGGGATATTCATACCAAAGGATATGGAAGCTATGGAAGTCCAACAACAATTCACAAGGAACACTGATATAAAGGCAGCTGACAAAACAGTGAAGATGGGGACAGAGTACTCATTCCCAGATGTGGTTCAGTAGGTTGTTGGGAAGACTGGCAAAGGCAGTTTCAGTTATGTGTGTCTGAAAAATTCCAGCCACAGGTTGTAAAACAGTACTACATTAATTGTACCCGGAGATGAAAGAGAGGAGAGAAAGTATTTTACGATGTAAATGTTATCAGTCAGGCCTGCAGATTTCCTATGATGGGAAAAATCTGAGCAGATTTTTGCATTGCTGGGAAGAAGCAAAGTTTACTCACGTCTTCTCTTTAGAACTCTAGATTTATTCTTGACTGAATAAAACAGTGGTTTTTCACATCTCCACAGGTACCTACCAGTAAGAGACATAAGAATTGTTAAGAAAAAGAAAGCTAGAGCAGACAAATGAAAGAATAATAATTTCTTACAAATACTGCTAGAGTTTTAAATTAAAACTAAAATAATCTAATGGTTAGTGCTTTTAAAATCCACTCTCCCCCAACAGACCCAGAAAGTCTTTTTCAAAACAGGCAAACCAAGGCATGTAAGCCTAGATGTACTATAATCAGTTAATTGTTCAGCTGTACAAGCTATATGTCACAGAAAGTGAGCATTTAATTAATAAGCCTGATAAACATTATGAGTGTAAATAAAAAATTAAGATAGGGACTTAATCATACTATTCACTCAAGCTTGGTGGAGCAAATTTCTAACCTTTTTAATTTCTGTGAGGATCAGGATTTCACGTAAAACTGTCTACTTAAAGAAAAAATACTTTAAAACCTCTTACTTGGCTCTTTCTTCATCCAATTTCTTTTGCTCCACATCCAAGGAATGTTTTACCACTTCGTACCACTTCTTGAACTCAAAATACAGACCACCTGAATAAAATAGACACATTTTAGATTGGGAAGAAATGAAAGAAACGTGCAGTACACAGAAGGTGGTCTCTGCACAGTTGGACCCTGCATCTTCTACCTGTATACAAACCTATCCCGAATGCAATGTGCTTAAAGAAAACAGACTTGACCTACTAGTTCTATAAGAAAGAGAAATGCAGAAATACAGTGAAAGAATAGCATGTCGTAAGAAGTGCAAAGAAACCCCTTAGCTTAGACTTCATAGATTTAGAACAAATCAAACCTTTTCCCTCTTTTCTGGAAAGTTAAGCCCAGCAACTACCTCCTCTCTACCAAATGAACTAGTGCTCCGCTGTGTGAAGTACCTTCACCTGTTTGAAAGCTGAATTCAAGGGATTAATGAAACTATACCTCAAGCCTAGGTTTAAACAAATAAGATCTAAAGAAGCTCAGATGTAAAATTTCACACAATTTCATCAGCTCATCACTGTCTATACTACTACCCATGACACTGTACAGGGTTGGAAGGATAAACTAGACAATGGTCTTCACTTTATATCAGCCTCCCATGCTTTTGAGCACAGGAACTTCACTCATTGATATGTGAACAAATACTAACCAGCACATGCAAAAGCATGAAAGTATATGACATGTAGCACAATCTTTATCGTTGATCCTCCAAAGAGGCACAAAACGGAAGCAGACCAACTGGGGAGAGTAAGGATAAGAATTCCAAACAGAAATAAGGTGTAGATTTATATATTTAAAATACAATCAACTCTTCTTCCCTGTGGGTGGATTATCTGCATTGTGAATTAACCAGGCTTTGCATTTCCCCATCACCCCAGCTGCACTGCATGCAATGCTTGCATCATGCTCAGCTGTGCCAGCCAGCTATCTGAACTGCTCTGAAGGTGAATATACTGTTCTTACAATCAAACTTACGTACGTTTTGTACTATCTGCAGTTTTGCTATTTGTGTTATCCTGCCACAGGATGTCTGGGCTTGAAAAGCAACAGACACATCGAGGGAAGAAAGACCCTACAGTAGTTCTTGAAATTCAAAGGTGTGAATTCAAGTTCTTTTAACAACTCCTTAAACCCAGAGGTTTAAGTAAATACTCCTAAACTGCTTGGAGGGAAATTTGGGGGTGGTAGAAATTTGTATTAAACTTCATATGAAATATTAAGCATCTGTCACACGCAAAACCATTGTCAGAGACACGATGCTACACTGTAATAACCATTTACCTGTCCAGTACTGTCAGTCTGATGTTCATGTAGCTGAGCTGAATGGAAAATACACAGCTCTGCGACACACACATACATATACATGTATCAATCACATTTTATTTGAACATAAACTGTATTGTGTATGTGTGCAGTTCATAGACCACACACACTAGGTAACTACAAGTAACTATTGTACTGCTTCCACTGTGTCTTGAAGAATTGTAGGAGCTGAAATACTATTTTTTAAGGACTAGAGAAAGGATAGTTAACAACTGGGAATGGAGTCAACATAAACTGAATCTGTAAAACTCAGTGTTAACCATTATTCATTTCAGCACTTTGGGAAAATGCCAGAGGCAGTTTTGAGCTCTGGCACTAATCATTGCTCTAACAGAAATTCTCACATCAGCTCCTCTGTGCAGCTGCTCACCATCACCCCAACATTTAAAGGACAGGGACAACATAACAGAGCATATGGATCAATTTGCACCAGCAGATTTTAAAGTAAAAAAGTGGGCAAAGAATGAGCTGCTAATTCCCAAGGGCAATGAGACTTGTTAATAAGGGAGAAACCCCATAAAGACATTAATGGCTTTGAGCCTCAGCTTGTAAAGCAGCTGCACAACTCTCACTCTTGTCACTATCATGTACTTCAAGTTTTCAAGGGAAATAAAAAGGAAAAAAGAATCCACAATAAGTTGGTATATCCACTTGAAAATTACCAGTTTTAGTTAACAGTGATGATTGTTTCTAGTTACAGCAGTAATTGTGCTCACACATGGCTAACACCAATTTTATTATTGACTTAAGTTTTAAAAAAATAGCAGAAGGGTCAAAACGGACCCAAAACTGGATGGAAGACTTAACAGATAAACCACTGTAACACATCTTGGATCTTATCTTCAACTGTGAGCTGTATGAGGCCATGGAACATCTTCCTGAAGATTTCTAATCTTTGATTTGGTCTTTCTGCCCTCAAAGAACCATGTTCACACCATTATCTTCTCTATCTTAATTGCTGCTAGCTTTTCCACACTCTCTCAAGATTATTTGGACTAAGAAACTAGATTACATCTGAAATATGTTACACACTAAGACATTTTATTTAACAAGACTAAACAAGTTTGGATTTTATCATAAATGTGGTTTGATGCCCCTAGTATTTGCCATTTACGATCAAAGTGCATTCCCTCTTTATGTGTATCCATTCATCTTCACCCAGCAAGCACAAAATTCTAAAACAAGAGGCAAACATGCACAAGCAGAAGCAGAGGTACCAAGCAAAATGTGTACCAAACTCCCTTATCGAGCACAATAAGAATTATGCAGGTGCACTGAGGCTATTTTATGTGAGCAGAATCTACTCTTTTCTCTGAATAAAGATTTGTCCTAAAAGAATAAATTACAAAACCACATTTTAATGATCAATAAGACAAGTCTTTTTAAGCTTGATTACAAAGTTGTTTCACTTACTAAATCACAAAATTGCTTCTACTAGAATATTTATATACCTTCTTTGTTATTTTTATTTCTTTCTTCAGCAAAGTCTGAAAGTAACCTGAAAAAAAAATAAAAAAATCAGGCTGTTTTGTAGATCTAAATACTGCACTTTTTACATGAAGTTCAAATACAACTGACAAAAATGACACCCTAATTTTATTCCAAGTTTCAGATTCAAATCAATGATTTTTAAAAATAAGTAATATTTCATGTCTAAAATACTTTCAGGTGTACATTTTAACCTACTGAACTGAACTGAAATTCCAATACTATAAATTTAATTCTAAAGAAGGAATGATCCAAAAAACAATCATTTGCACTATTTGAAATTTGGGCTTTGCTACAGATTTGCCTTTACACTTACCATTCATAGTGATCATCTAATAAAAACAGTAATTTGAGCACAACTACAATAACTGCTGCAGCAAGAATATCATATTTCACTTTTCTTGTTGACTTATTTCCAGGTACAAGAGTCAGGAAATCCACTTCTCCAATACCGATTTTTTTCACCACTCGACAAGTCCAATTATGCAATTCATCTGATTAATATAAATAAAAACATAAAAGGAGTAGGTTAAAACAAGCTAAAAATATTTTTACAGTGCAAATATGTTGGTCATTTGAGGAAAACAATATTTAGATATTTTAGGACCATTTGACAGCCATTTTTTTCAGGCTGAGTATTTTTAACAATACTCAGCAACCTTCACTGCGCTTCCATGGAAAACACTTATGACATTACATATTCACATGGAGAAAAAAAGAATCACATATTTAATAGTGTTTTGATGTTACTCGAATGATGCTGTGAGATCATCCTGAATGTTCTTTTGGGTAAGCCTATCACAAATCCACATAAATATAGTTTCAAAAGAAACCCCAAAAGCCAAAAATTCATCACAAGCTTTTTTCCTGCATGTTGACTGAATACTCATGGGAGGACAGATTCAGCACTGCATAGAAGAGGAACAGGGGCTAGTTTTAAAGCAGCTGTTTGGGTATGAATAGCAGTTGGATCGTGGCAGGGCAGCATTTGCTGACAAAACCTGGCAGGTTAGACCCGGCTTTACCTCACGCAGCTCCATCGCACCCTCACACCCGCTAGCGCAGGTTGTGCCAATAAGATACAACTGCAGCTCCACAAGCAACAGTGTATCTATACAGTCTCTTATTACTCTGCTTATTTTTCACAGATACAAATCCCCCAAATTTCTCACCTTTCCTGTTCAGCAAGAAATACAGGAGCTGATTACATCACCAGCAGATTCCACAAAGGTTAGCAATGTATGACTAAGTACAGCCTTAATCCAGCTATACTTACAGTCTCTTGCTGCTTACAAACAGGTCAGTAGGAACTTGTTTTTAATCCTCTCGTACAAAACAGTAGAAGTTAACCAAAGTCTGGAAATTATATCTGCTTATAAATACTAGCAGTATATTTTATTTCAGATACTTTAAATGGCCTCTTCATAGTACTTAAGTGTCCTAAGAAACACTGCCAATTCGTTGCTTATATTTTGGGGGGAGTTGTCAGACAACAGCAGCAGTCCTTTTTCAATTCTTAAAAAAATATTTCTACATGACAAAAAGCATAGTTGCAAGGAAAAAGTAAAGGACATTATATTCTTCTTCTACAGTAATTTTCAAAGAGTACTGTAATAAATCTGAAAATGACAATTTTCTAGCCTTTGCTTTGATTCAACTGATACTTCACAATTTGCAAAATAAGGTGACCCTCTATAGGATCATAACACTGGTGTAAAACTATGAAATCAGAATTTCTATTGTGGAATTTTAGGCCTGAATCTGTTGGTTATCTTATTTTCATTCAACTGTGAGTAAACAGAAAACCCAAGTACCTTTATTCAATGTAACTAATTGCAAAATAAGACACTAACCCCCTACCCTATTCCCAAATTGCTGGAATACTTTGAGGAAAAAAAATTAATTTACAGGCTGTTTGTCTGTATAACTCATCTTCAGTGACAGTGGTATTTGACAGAAATTACGGTAACCCGACAGATAGACCAATATGTCCTAGTGTGTGAACTTTCTTTGACAATTCAATATTCAAGACTTAAAGAGTCAATACTTTAACAACATACAGTTTTAGAACTAAATCATAAATACAGTGAAACAGCAGCTGATCTGTCACAGTGTCAATATTAAAATTAATGCTAATATGCAATATTATATAATATACAAAACATATTCTATATTAGAGAATATAAAGTCATTATTATATATAAGAACTCAAGAGCTAAGCGATCAGATCCCAACTTCATGAATCAGTTAGCTAAAGTTAATAAATCACATGAATTCAACTAGTGCCTCTTAGTTCACATGGATACTGAAAGATCTGAAATGAAGTATCCACTCCACGACTTAGAGAGCCATCACCAGAGTGCCCTTGCATATCTGGCCCTATAATACATACTCCAAATGTTTGATGAAGGTGCTTTCTATAGAAGAAATATCTTTCAGTTCAAGCTTAAATGGGAATAAATTAGGAGGAAAAGAGCAGCACTTTTCAAGTAGTAATTCAAGCCTTTTTGCCAGAGTTTAATAAACCACAGAAAAGTTTTATCAGTACAGGCTAGGGAAAAATATTTACCAGGTAAATTAGCTTCCATCAAGTACTTGATGCACAACATGTCCGGATGAAGAAAGCAGCTGTCTGTTATATCTGGAAAACGAGGCAGGTCTAAAAATGCCGCAAGCTCAAGCATTTTGTTGTATACTTCTTCATATACAGGCCATGACTGAAAGACACCATTAGAAGGTGTTACTCATTTGCTCTATTACCGTATTTGTTAATGATTTGAAATTAGTTATTAATGTTAAATTCTGTATTGTTTAATACAGGATTATTTATACAGACTCTTTTAGCACTCTATGACTAAACACACGTGCAAGAATGGAGCCAGATAGCAGTACTGCAAAGAGAGACCTGTGCTAGTTTCAAATCCAATGAAATATATAAGGAACAAATAGAAAGTTGTTTCAGACCCGCAACCAACACTCTACCTTTTTTGTAAAGTGATCAGTATGTCTCCAGATGCTCCAAAACTGAAAGAGCTTTCGAAAAAAAACCATTAAAAGTGCAATTTATGATGAACTGCCTAAAGAGCTAAGAGATCAGAAAACCACAAAAGGTGGAGGTTGGCAGGGACTGCATAAAACCACCAGGTCCCAGTCACTGCTTGGGTCACCTAATGCGGACTGCCCAACCCCATGTCCAGTTGGGTTTAAATATTTCCATAGATGGCAGCTTCACAACACCTGTGGGAAATCTGCTCCAGTGTTTCTGTTTCACCAACCCCTATGTACAAAAGAAAAAACGTTTTGTTTTCCCTCACACTTAAATGGAATTTCTTGCATTTCAATTTGTGCCCATTTCCTCTCATCCTGTTACTGGATACCATTAAGGGGGATCTGGTTTTCCTCCTTTGCACCCTCCTGCAGATACTACATCACATTCACCCTTAGTATTCTCCAGCTCCAGGACGAACAGTCGCAGCTCTCTCAGCCTACCCTCATTTGTCAGATGCTCCACTCCATCAGCTTCACAGTCCTTTACTGGACTCACTGCACTGCGTTCACATCTCCTTTGCAGTGGATAGCCCAGAACTGGACCCCAGCACTCCTGGTGTGTCTTAACAATGCTGAGCAGAGAGGAAGGATCACCTTCCCTGAGGACTTGTGCAGTCACTACAACCTTTCAAAAATTATTGGCAGTGACATTGAGATGACACCAGCCAGCTGCCTCAGCACTTGTGGCAGCATCCCATCACAGCCCATGAACCTTCATACATCCAGTTTGTTCATATATTCCCTAACCTGCTTCTAAACAACTGAGGTAAAAAAACCATTCATCACTTTAGCCTTCTCCTTGGTCTTTGTGACCGTATTCCCATTCAGCAGCAGGCCCACATTCCCTAGAACCCTTCCACAGAATCTTTAATGTAATGTCATTTAAAAAAAAGAATTCCATATTTCCATATTTATTAGTGAAAATAAATCTACAATTCTCTTTTCAAAACTATTGACTGCATGAGGAAAATTCTCCCAATTTCTACTGAAGCTTTCCTGCAACTGAAGAATATAACTAACAGACAGATTTTGACATGTTTACTCATAATGAACTCAACAGGACCTGAGGTTTGTGTAAGTATAGACTGTAAGGTTTGACCCTCATTTCTTAATACCTGAACTGTTTCATTAAACATTCTTAATTCTCTGTATTTTAAGTGATTACTTGAATTTACCTCTCAAAGCAATAATTTAGGTTGTTCAGGTTACTTTACCATTTTAAATGCATAAAAAGCAATGCTTTTTCTGCTTTAGTTGGTGGTTCTAATTCAGCAGAGCACTTTATCATGTATTTATATTTTATAAAGTCAATTTGCGCATATGGAACCCTCCTTTAATAGAAATTTAGCAGGTGTTTACACTTTGTGCACAACTTCAAAACTTCCTCCAACAAGGGTGAATTAAATGTGGTTTTATCCAATAATTCACTTTCATCAATTTTAATATAAGCTATGTAGCCAGTGCTTAAATTTTGAGTGATTACCAACATTACATTTTCTTTTTTTAAATGATCACCCCTCAAACTGCAGTTCAGACTTGCTTAACTGTATGAATACATGCTGAAGCAAATGAATAATTCTGCTGTCACTTACTATTACACATGTAACTTTTTGCAACAGTTAGGAAGTTGTATCATGTTCATTAAAGTTTCTAAACAGTGTTAAAAATTGGCTCAGACTGCTCCAGGACTATATTGAGAAACAAGAAAAACATGCATTACAAGAGTTTTTCAGTAGACCAGGCTCACAGCACTTTCTATTCCTTTTAAAAAGCAGTGCTAAATTGAATACCAAAATGATCTTGGAACAAAACCTGAATCATATGTAACTTCTCTTGAGTGTAGTGGGAGAAAAATTAAAGTCTCCGATAATTCAAATAAGAACATTACATAAATATTATTCCTAATTACATATGAAGGAAATATGCTTTTCCCTTTAATGAAAAGAATTAGTAGCTTCTTAATAACATATCACAGATGAAAATAATTTACAACACCAGGAATTCAGTCACTTGAAGTAATCCGCTTCTCAAACATTAAACTATCACCAGTGGAGCTATCTGCAGTCTAATTTAATACCAAGGTACTTTAGGAATACAGCTCTTAATTGAAGGACTCAAGGTAGACACCTCTATCACCTTCTACCTGAGCTTCTCTCACTGTACCAGGGCAAGGAGACAGCCTTCCTATCCTGAGCACTATTGAATCATACCTTCCTTGCCAGGCCCAACACTTACTTTTGTTTCAAAGCTTTTGTTTGCAATTTATAGGAGTCAAACTGATTCTTTCTCAAAATGGCTAGAAAACACTCTGCTTTGCAATGACAACCAAAGCTTTCCTTTTTTTTAAGGCAAACAAGTGGTATAAAAACTACAAATAAAAGTTAAGACTGAGAGCTACCACTTGGTTTATTTTAAAAAGAGTGTTAATAGACAAAAACAGTTCCTCGTTGATGTGTGTTCATAAGATATCTAAACACATTTGGGACATGCAGATTTAGGAAGGGCATCCTAATAGACCACAAAGATCAACCAAATCAATTTCTACTTTCCAGGGCTTAACCCCCTAAGCTCAAAAACATTCACTGCAGTACTCCTGTTGCTACAACGCAGCACTGAGTCATGACCACGCTTCCAGGAGTACAGTCATCTCTGGAACTGTGAGCTGCAAGGATAAGCTGGATCCAGCACAAGATCACACCTCCGCGGGATACATCACAGCAAAGGGCCAAAGGCTGAAAGGTCGAGGACTGAGGAGACTGCTGGGTTATTTTAGGAATCAAGCACTGGCTGTTTTCACCAGTCACTGCATACCCTGTTTAATTCTGGAAGAGCTGTGAGTTCATACAGCAAATCTTTTATTCTGCAAACATTTTATTCTTTTATTCAAACATACTGCAAGGGTTAAAAGAGAAAGAACTCCCAAATTCCACACAACCAACACCATAAGTGTTGGGACAATATTAAAAAAAAGCAAGATACGGCAAAAAAGCAGCCTCAAAATTAATAAAAGTTATCACCTTCTATCTAGCTATGTATCTCTGACAACAACAACAACAAAATCAAAAAAAAAAAAAAAAGAACCTGATAAAACAAGTTGCACTAGAAGTCAACCAGCAAATCCACTAGGAAAGTAAGATCCAGAGCTGGGGCCTCCTTCTTTCAGGTAAAAAAACTCTGCCTCCAGCACCCCATGATTAAACCCCAAGGGAGGAGTACTTGGACAACAGAGGACAGGGTTAGATCATATGCCACGCTCTCTCCAATTGTAACTTTCACTTATCCAATCATAAATTAAAAAATTCAAGTTGTATTTCTGTGCTAAATATTAGGACAACTCCCCTGTCCATCAACATGTGGAGTCACTGAACTCTCACCTTGTTTCAAGAACCTGGGAAACAGTATAAAAGCCACAAATAAAACTCAAGTTACAAACCCTTGAGGGTACCTAATAATTCCAGGAAGACTGACAGAAAACCCTTTTAAAGTTATGCCACTTGCTAGCCTTTTCTGGAGTTTCGCAAGCTGAGATTTCTTCAAGACTGATCAACAATGCTGACAGAGTCTGTAACTTGTCTAGATGGGGTACAGAGGTTACCAAGAACTTCTCTTAAGCTTTGTCTTTAAAATCTTTGCATGTTATTCCCACATGTGACAAATAAGGTAGCTACAGGTCTTCTCCAGAAAGCAGTACAGAAGATTAGTACTACTTGAGAGTACTTCCCCCTGCCCTCCTCCCCAACAACTTTAGCTGAGCACAGGAGAACAAAATACACACTTTTGAGTCAGTGAAGAAGTGTCTAGAACAAGATTTTTATGATAATAAATAGTCACTAGACTATTTAAGTTGGTTGTCTTTATCTTTCAAAGTTACATGGCATTTTTCACCCGTATTAGAAAACAAGCTGGTTTTGAGGAGCAGAGGAGCCAAACTATTACCATGATAATCAGATCACAGTAACAGGTAATTGTTTTGGGTAAGCCAAGATTGCAGCCTCTCCTACTTGTTAGGACAATATCAGAATGTTGCTGATCAACAAGCAGAAAACAATATGCACTGGCTGGCTTTCTAGAATAATTTGCAGGCTCCATATTTTCTTGTTTTAAATGTGGTCTGACTGACTCTCCTCTTAAATGACTATATAGGCCACTTCCTTCTTGTGTATCAGGACAATATCCCTGCAGGCATTAAGGCATTACTCACATATTCACAATACTCACAACTCAGTTTATTTTACAATGATAATGTTCTATCCTTTCTGAAAAGAATTAATTATACAGTTGCTTTAAATTTTCCCTTCCATTTTTCCTTCTTTCCTGTTCAGTACTTTTTTTGCAGCACAATTCCCTTCCTCATCATCCTTCTACCTGTGAATTTCCATCTTGAGAACTGGTTTTTTCCACGCCTGTACATTCTCTAAGTTCTACCTTCACTTAGGCTGCTTATGTTCCACAGTGGACGTTTTTTCCCAAGTGATTTGTTTAATGACCATTTAATACTGGAATCTAATACGGTCCAACTCATTTTTGCATTATTGGCTTTTTGTAGGTCTCTGGGAGTCATTTGACATTTAGAATTGGATATGATTGCAATTGTCCAAAACCCAGCAAGGCTTCATCATTTTTAAGATGACAAATTCAGCCTAAACCAAGTTGGAACAAGAGTGTACAAAATTGTCAGGAAACGGCCTAAGAAAGCCCTTTAACTTGAAGGTTTGGGAAACATCAAGTTATGAGGGTTGGAGAAGGGGTCTTACGCAACACAATCCAGAATTTTGGTTCAAACCTTCTGTAAAGCAAGGCATGCCCATACAATAAAATATATTTACTGTAAAAATAAAAAATTAAACGGCTGCCCCAATGTGTGTAAACATCTTTGAACGCAGACTGCATTGAAACACACATACCCAGGAACCCAAGCAGCTTTACATAAGGTAAAATTAGGTACCAACAATGAGCACAGCAGTCAAGTTCTCCACAACACTTCGTTCACCTTACTTTGCTCCTGCTGCTCAAGTGGTTCAGATATATCTGGTCATCTGTAGCAAGAGCCTGATGTGGGAAGACACCAGCCACAGTGCATGCAGGTTACATAAAAGAATTCACAGCAGAAACAATAACGGTATCAACTGTGAAATTCACATCCAAATAATATTTAAAACTGAATGAAATGACCTTGTGAACCAATCATTACACACTTGTGGTCAGCAAGCCTAAACTTCTAGATTACTAATGATTATTTTTGCCATGCTTTTTGTGTATTCTTACAGTACTAGTGATCTGGCTACCTCCCATACAAACATATACCAATGAATCTTGCTGATGTATTTTTAAATGACACTGTTTTCCCCCCTTACCTGACCCCTACCTACCTCTCAGGGACCACCACCATCCCACTTGAAACAGCTGCAAACTAATACAACAGCCATCAAACACAAATTAAATGTGCTTTAATATTGTGTATTATGAATACAAACTTTTAAAAAATAAGAAACACTCAAAATTTTTTTGCCATTTAACCTAGCTGGAAAAAACCTACTATAATCAAATTTGTTGCACAGTTAGATTCTATGTAGCCTCTTCAGGAAAGCCTTCTTTGCCAGAGCATAAGGTATACAGAAAAGACAAACGCAATGTTAAAGGGAACCTTTAAAGGTTCCTTCCAACCCAAACCATGTCATGTTTTTGTGACATTGTAAGCACTGTTACCACTGCTGCACAGAAACGTCCCAGGCTTGTGATTTGCTGGTGAGTGTGAAAGTATAGTGGGGAGAACCACTGCACCCTGCTCCTACCTCCTTTCCTAGGTCACCATCTGAAACAGAAGAACAGATTCCATGAACCTCGAGCCTGACTAAATGCAGTCATTCTTATGTGGACTAAATGAGTGGATAGATGTCTTCAAATCCTGATACCCATGAATCACATACAGATGCTGATGTAACAGTGAGAGGGTGTGCCTGGAATTATTAAAAGGCAACCAAATGACAAGAAGAACAAAGACAGGTGAAACTGCTACAACTCCATTTAGATAACTGCTAAGAAATATGCATCTTGTGAGACTTCTGACACTGGGAAAGACATAAAGAGACCAAGCCTGCTGTCAAACAGAAAGGGTAACTAAAAGGTTAAGACAGGAAAAGGAAATCAATTTGTCCATCTTGATGCCAGGCAAAGAAGTTGCCCAAGTTATCTGTCTGATAAAAAATGAGAAGGGGAAAAAAAAAATTCAAGTCACCATTTGAAAATCATAGATGTCACACAGCCTCTCTCTTGCTCTCTCCTTTAATAACTGTTTCAGCTGCAACAGCTACTACATCTTAAAATCCCAAATTACTCCTGATCATTGTTGTAGAGGAAATGAGAAGGATCTTTGTACAGCAAAAAGATTAATGTTAGAAAATGACTCAATAAACAACGGTTTTGCATTTTTGAGAAAAAAAATTAGGTGTGCTAGGATATTAGATTGTATTACATTGACACAGCCAGTTTTTACTGAAGAATTCAAGATGGCACTAGGATGACTCAGTAACCCAAAAACAAGAGAAAAAAGCTAACTGAACATCCAATATAGATGCACTCCTTTAATAGGAAAAAAAGTTTCATTGGCTACCTAGCAGACCTTTCAGTAGGCTCCTTTAGAGGAAGACATATTTTTCATTACACAGTACCCAGTTAAAGTGGTTTTTGAATGAATGAGTTTCAATATTATTAGAGAGACACATGCTCGAGCATTAACCTGTTCATGCTCACAGGGTAAGTCTGATAAATATCACTTTTGTAAAAAATGTAGTTTTTCTACAAACAGAGAGTAAAGCTGAACGGTCATAATGTACTGAAATTTAAGAGACTGAGAACAATTTTTATTGAATTTCATAAATATTTCAGTAGGTTTGTTTTCTTTCTTCATTAAGTAATGCTTTAAGACAGGTATGGACAAGCTAGAGTTTCTGTTACACAACAGCAAGCTCCCATGATAAACTTGATTACAATAACCCTTTCAGCAGTGAACTTCCTCCTCAGCTTTTTTTTCTTTCAAATAAAAGCCTCACCCTTGCTTCTCTTCATTCTGCACTGCTTTCTACTGAACAAGTACTGCATGCACCTGTTAAAATGCACAAAAAATACAGAGTTACACAGAAAAAAACCCCCCACAGATAGAAAAACACCCACCCCCAACCAAAGTAATATTACAAGGTATCTCAAAATACCAGCAGACAAAAGCAGGAATCACTGGCTTGTTTTGGAAAGTAAAAGCAGCATAGATGATTAGCAGAATTTATATAGACAGAATTTTACCCCTCATAGAATTTTTTTTTTTTTTAAATAAACAAGAATGACCGGCTTCTGTCTTAATTTGAATTCTTTAAATAGTTACCACTAAGAGAAAGAAATAAAAAAATCATATGGCAATTAAGGTCATTCAAATTTTAGTCAGGAAAAGAGGCTCTTACACATGAGACCTGGAATGTTTTGAGAAGAGGACCTCAGTAAACAGAGGAACATGTCTAAAAGCCAGTCTGGTGGATATACTTTCCAGGGAAGCAGAAAGCCTTTGTCATTCCAGTCCGAACACTCCAGGAGAAAACAGCAAGCATTTTGACCTGCATTCATGAGTTCATTAATAGATTTAGTCAGGAATTACTCTGTTTGAATCAGACCCAAACTAAAACATAAATATGCAATCCACCAAAACCTAGAGTGTTAGACAAACCAAATGGCAGCAGTTTCCTGTGAGCTATGTGATGACTTGAAGACATGGGCTTTAGCCAGTAGCACATTATTAAGGGATACAAAATCCTTTCAAAAAGCCAGTGTGAAAAAAAAAACAACTAAATACAGGGAACACTTTATAGCATTTAGAAACTCTTCGAGTTTCCTCATGACTGTGCTGCAAACCCACTCCACTGCCTCAGGCAGGTGCCTTTGTCCCAGTGTTCCACCTTGTGATAGAGCAGCACAACAGGACCCCTGAGAGCCCAGCCCTGGAGGAGCAGCCACCAGGCAGCGTCGCATGATGAGGGGGAATGACCAGCAGCAAAGGGTGAGAAAGAACCAAATATTCTGAAACTGAGTTGGCTTCACGTGGTGTGCAGTAATGTGGGCTTAAACTCACATATTGAATGAAGAAAAGGAAAAGACATACAGAGCATCTCACCACTTCCTGCATGCTGAACTGAGACGCTATCTTGGTTTAGAAACATTGTGAGATGAAATTATTATGGACTACACCCTAGTGCATTTACACAGTCTCAGCTAAAGCATATCCACTTCAGCAATTCCTAAATTCCACACGCTTAACTTTAAAACCTTAATCACTATTAAAAGAAATGAAAAGAAGATAGTATTAGCTTCATCTATTCACAAATCCAAGATATATGCTTACTTTTAGGGCCAGAAGAGGACTGCACAGAACTGAAGACTGTTTAGAAATATTAAGGGTATAAGCATAAAGTGCAAAAATCCTTAAACTTCCACCTCCGTCAGCCGAGGATGGCTCCCCCATGACCTAGAATTTATTTACTCTTGCATGGCTTTTTGCATTTCTCCTCTTGCCACATTTCTAGGCCAGGCTTCTTGCAAGCGTTCCTTCTTCCTCCTGGCATTGGGAACACTGCTACTACTCAACAGCAAGGAAATTTACATTGTGAGTTATTGAACCAGAAATTCCCTTAGTTCCTCCACCAAAACAAACCGAAAGATCACTAGAAAAATATAAGCATAAAAAATCTTTTTTCAAAAAGCAAAGTTTTTGCCTAAGAAAAATGTGCAGTCTTCATTGCTTAGAATTCTTTGCCATAGGTTAGACATACCCCTTTTATGCAATGATTTTGCATACTTTTACCACTTAGTCATTCCTCAACATTTTTCGAGTTGAATAAGAAACATCCCCAGATCTCTAAATCTGAAACTTTATGGGATCATATTTAGTTCACCTAACTTAAAGGTTTGAACCATGACTTAAAATAGAGTTACTGTGAGATAACTAGTTAATGAAAAACGGAGTTTTATAATCTTTAAAAAACTCTCCCCAGAACACAAAAACCACAAACTGAAACCGTAAGTGAAATTCCAGAACAAACAAAAAAGTGGCTGTACTACATGAATCCAAAAAGATCTATTTAGCCTTGCATCCAGCAGCAAGGAAGCAAAATGTGCATGGAGGGATTTATGAACCAAGCAAGCCATGACATCACCAAACGTCTGTCCAGCTTCACACCATTTGTGGCTGAGTCAGCAGTGAGATCTCTTGCTTTTTTTTTTTTTGTTCCAGATCCCTTTCTCTTCATGGCATTGGTACAGTCAGCATCTGGCACTTTTAACACCCAGAACATCCTCTAACACAGGGAGTTTCACCAGTTACCCACAAATGTATGAAACCTCATCTCCAGCTGTTTGATTCTGAACCTGCAGACCAGTAACCTCTTCTAACACCTCCCAGTCTTTGTATTGGAAGAGACAATGAACAATAGTCTCCTAAATATGTTCTACAAACTAGTACCACATTTTCCTCTTAGTGACTTCTTCTTTAGATTGAAAGGTAAGTAGATAATATTGTTTCATGTAAGAAAATTGTCCCTAGGTTTGATGATCCTTGTTGTGACGCTCTGTACCTCTTAATTCTTCTGCAACTTTGAGAAAAGGGAGGGTAAGAAAAGCAAAACACCCAATCAAAATTCCATACAGTATTTAAGATACAGGTGCATGACAGTTTTATACATTAACATAAAATTGTTTTGATCTCCATTTTTTTATTAGATGTCAGGAGTTAGAAAATAACTCCAATGAAGCTGGGCTACAACACCCACGTGTTCAAAAACTGCATCATGAAGGGATTACAGAAAACTGTATAATTAAGATCACATAGATATTTAAACTAAGGCTGGTACATAAAAGTATAGCATCGATAACACCAGCTTTCAGAGAACACTTCAAATCAATTTTTCTTAATACTATTTTCTCCACATAGAATAAAGTTATTTAAGTGAACTGCTGGACAGGAAGAAAGTTTGAGAAATTTCAAGCAGTATTGCTCCCTTTGTATTCCCATAACTATGAAGCTCTGAGGTTATATATCTCAGTAGACACAAAAAGGGGAAGGTTTGACTTGTTCCAAACTGTTCATAACAGAGGATTCACAATTATATCAAGAAAAAAGAGAGAAAAAGTGAAAAAAAACAGGACTGAATAGAATTTAGAGGACTAAGCAATCTGTAGGTATACTTTTGTTTTCACTGGAACTTTTTGTTTAAAATTATCATTATTCTCTAAAAATTACTTCTGCATCTCTAAGTAATGACATGCATTTTACTTTTTCCTACAAGGTTTACTCATCAAAAATGGTCAGCAGACCATTTTATTTAAAAAACCATCTTCAGAATAGAAAATCATTTAACATATCATTAGCATAGCACTGTTATCTATCAAATTAGCAACACTAAAGTAGCTGCCAAGAGGTATAAATCATTTCCACAATAACAATTTCAGCACAGTTACCACACACAATACTCAAAATACAAAAGTATACAGAGAATTTTACTCCTCCTTAGACATTGGGATAAAAAACATAAAGCCCTAGTACAGTGATTCAGTTCATCTGTCCCTCCTAGAAGAGCACTATAATTAGGAGTCTAAATCCACACCCACAAATAAAGAAACACCAGCACTTAAGAAATACTGTCAAGTTTATAAACTTCTATTCACGTACTCAAAGTCTGTAATGAAGCAAATGCTAATCCTTAGGCTTTTAAGTTGATGAAATTATAGTACCATAAATAGCATCTTTGATATAAAACGATCACAAAGAATGAACTATCGTTTGCTGTATAAAAGCACTCAGCTGCATTGCATCCAATTTAGGGTAAAAATAAAGGAACGACACCAGCAAACCTAAGGAATGCATCAGCCTGAAGAGCAGGGCAAATACCTGCATTTTTAGCAATGCTAAAAAGTCATCATGAGATTTCCAACGATCTTCAGTAGTCAGTATTACAGCTTTTTATATACATACACCACGAGCTATGAGCTGAGTGCTCCACAGCCATTCCTAAGTGACACCGGCCCCGCAAACAATGTGCTTTACCCTGAGCACTTCATGCTTCAGGTACAGAACTTGCTCTTCCCTGTGCTGCAATAAAGGTCACTGGTCATCTGTTTTATTATGTGAGAAGATATTAAGTCTTTCAGTATTCGAAAGAATGATGAAAAAGTATGTAGGCTTTGTTCTCAGTGCAGAGTGGGAAGAATTACCACTGTGAGTGGAAACAGCATGCAAACTTTACAGGCTTGCACAGACCTCCAGGAAAAGAGCTGAGTGTAGGCAAGAAGAGAGAAGCATCAATACTCTAATAATAGCCTCTCTGCTAATCTCTACCTATCCTTCCTCTTGGATCTACATTTGAGTGATCTAATGAACATACTCTCAGTGAGAGAGGTAGTTACTTTTCAAAGCTTCCCAGGGAAGATCCTATCTAAGTTTATACACTTCAAACACAGGAAAATATTTGTGATATGCTCCTGGATGCAGGAAATGAAACAAAAACAGCTTAAAGTATCTAAAACAAAATGCAAACAATGGTTTCCAATGTGAGTAAGTCGAGCAATACACTAAGATACAGGAGTCATAGTTTCCTTTTGTTATTTACAAATTCAAAGAACTAGTTTTCAATAAACCAGTAATACTGATGCTACTTCTGGTCAGAACATAGATAAATCGTTTAACCAATCCTAGAAGCATATTTTATACAAACCCCTTCACGCTTTATAACAAGCTAGCAGAGATTATTAGAAATTACTAGTGATTGAATGCCAAATTACCTCTAAAATTGAGCCATTACCCTCAACAGCCCAAGTCTACAACCAGTTCCTCGTTTTGGTTATATACAGCAGGTAACTGTCAAAAGCACTGAGCAATTGCCTTTCCTTAATCCATGAGAAACCTTCCAGTTTTATGTTTTCCTCCAGGCTACTTGACAGTTCTTCTGCCCCCAACATTCACAGGGAAATCAAAATCAGGAGGCGTCTTAAACTACTTAAACTTGTCAGCTAAATTTACAAAACAAAATGGCTTTTACTATGCTTGAACAAAGCTGAATTGATTCACATACATTTTTGTGGCACATCCCCATGTAATTCAAACCAGTTTTTACAAAGCAACTGAGTTGTTGGATGGTCTCAAGGCACAAAGTGCTTATATGGTGCAAATATTAACAACGGTATTCCACCTGCAATATTGCCTGTAATAAAGACAATAAGAGAGAGGGTATAAATCTGAGGTTCTGTGTCTTTAACCTGCTTGCTACAGCAAAACTCTGTAACATTTAACCATATTGTAACATAAACTACTAACTTTACATCATCATTTTGAATGTGGATGACAAGTCCCACACTGGGTAATACTGCACAAGGACACAAGTCCCAAGTTTAAACCTTGTTCTCAAGTAGTATAGAAGACAACATAAAAACATGTAACTCCTAAATGTGAAAGCAGAGGCATTAGACCTCTCCAAACACAGTCATGGTAGGTCACTACACTCACAGACAAGTCCGTAATATTCCTTTTTATTGTGGAATAATGGCATAAAGGGAAAACCACAGAAAAAAAAAGATCCCCTTTCTGAAGCAGAGGGGGTTTAACTGCAGTGCTGTTCCTGTAGCACTCCAGGGCAATCTCCTGGATTAAAAAAAAAAGACAAGAAACAGCACTATAGATATTCTGCAATGAAACAAGATGTTAAGGTGACTAAGCCATAAGCAGCAGGGAAACTAAAAAACCAAACAACCCCAAAATCTTGAATTTCAATGCCACAGGTAAATGGGTAAGTCATGAAACAAATATGAAGAAAAGTAAGATTGTTTTGTAACTGGAAAAAGAATACAAATCCATATCATTAAAATCATTTGTAAGGAAGAGAAAAATTTATGTCTGCAAAAAACCAAACCACTATCTGATAAAATGGAGTATTTTACAAAGGAGAGGTACAGATAATTTACACACAAGAAGCTTCAAGGAAATAACTGAGGAGTTCTCTGAAACACAAATGTTTTTTAAATAATCTTAAGAAATTCTAAACATCAAAGGGTTCTCCACATTAATATGCAATATTTAAAAAAATGTAAAAGGGGAGATTCAGGAACTCTAGAATGATTAGCTTGGCATGGATCCTGAACAAAATAATACTATGGCAATGGGAAAAATAGAAGCTAAAAATATCCTGTCAGTCAAGTAACCTTCATAAGGTCAGGAGAGGAGAGCAGAGAGCTGACTGGAGCTCCAGCTCCCACAAGAAGCTGATCTGAAAAACCTTTTTTCTTCTTCATGGGAAAGCTAAAGGGGACCCAAATCAAAATTACCACCAAGTCTCACTGGAAGAATGTAACTCATAATTTACTGAAAAGTCAAGAGTAGCTCTGTGGGAAACAAAGCATGCAGAACAAAGTACCAAAACAGAAGCACCCTTGATGGCAGAGGAGTAGCTTGGCAAATTCATCTCAGAAATCAGATCACTCAAATCTTCAGCAGAAGTGAGCTTTTACTGAAGCTGACACAGAATGATGGGTGACAGAAGGATTAGTGTCAGAGAAATATGGATATAAAACTGCTGCCAAGAATAAAGTCAAGCAACACTAAAAAAAGGGGAAAAAATGGAAAAGAAGAAGAAAAAGAAAATATAAACTACAGAATACTGTAAAAGAAGAAACCAAAGACCTGGAAAGTTTCCAGGCAGCATGGAAAAGAATGATCATCTCTCAATCGTTCAAGAAGCCTTTCACTGTTAAATAAAAGAGGAAAGAAATTTACCAATCCAAGCTAGGAAGGGTGTGTGTGTGAATGCTTAAGTGCAAGGTATATATTCCTCCAACACAAATAAAATAAATCCAAAGCATCTTACAGAATAAACCATTCCACGCTCAAGTGGCACATTCTCAAAAGAGCTGAAATTTTCCAGTCTGCTTTATAAATACATTATAGTATCTATTTCAACACCTATCACAGATTATTTTTAGAAAAAGGAAAGCCCTGGATGAATTAGAACTTTTCTTAGAGCAGCAAACATTTGTTTTTCAACTCTTCAATTTCCCATCAAAGCCAACATCAGTCCACAATGGAGCATGAATAAAAAGTCCTTATTAAAATGAACATAATAAGAGTTCCCCAGAGGTACCATCCTAACCCAACATTGACAAAAGAGACATAACTTTAATGTAGAATGAGAAGCTACTAAGCCTGAAAGAAAAAAAGTATCAGGCAGAAGAAAGGAACAAGAAGACTTTCAGTTAAGTGGGATAAAGAGGAGAAAATCCCAACATGCTTTTGACTTTCATGATTGTTCTCTCTTGTCCACGGCAGTGATTTATGACAAGCAACAGCATACTGCTGCCACTTTTCAAGAGTTTTCCATGGGTAAAGGTAAGGAAGATGCAAACATCAGTCTCAGATGGAAGTTTAGGAAACATTTCTGTATCATGGAAAAATCAGAAGAGTAACACTGGGAGTTTTTTAAGAATCAAGACATCTAGGGATGGAAACAGGTGAATTATATAGAGCAGAATTCAAACTAAACAGTGATTCTGTTAATATAACTTGAAAGTTGGATGCGTAAAAAGAAACAAAAAATAAGAAGTTATACTAAAACAACCCAAAAGTAATGTGGATGGAACCTTTATCATGTTGCAAGGTCAAAGCTCTTAAAGTAAATACATTTCTTGTTATAGAACAGCACTACTCAAGGGATCATAAAAACAAACAAAAAAACACACAAAAAGAGAGGAATGGAATTAAATTACAAAAAAAAGGAAGTATTTTTAAGATGCAGGTTTCTAGACAGCAAGGTATATCAACAACACTGTCAACACTAAAACATTCAGTGGCCTTGTAGAAGAGAGAAGGTTTCAAGCAGACTTAGAATTGTGCAGCTAATTCCATCTAAGAGTAAGGAGGAGGTGGGAAGAAAGGGTTATATAGAGAAGCCATTCCATGACCACACTCCAGGGCAGAAGTAGCAAGGATAATTTAGTAAATACCCATTCCTTTCATCTTTGAGGACAGGTTGGTGGACAGTTCTGAACAGAATTTGACTAACACCCACCAACTTCAACTTCCTCCTGGCCCCCCCTTTAAGAAAAAAAGATTCCTTCTTTCCAAAAATCATTATTTTAAACTTGGAGAAGAGACTGAGAGAAGGGAATTTCACTGAAGTCACACACTGGGCTCCTTGCCAAGTCCAGATACTTGTGCATCTACAGATAACCATTCCCAAAGCTCCTTAGAGCAACAGGATCTAAAAGATTCTTATAAGACTACACCTATCCTGTTGCACACAGCACATACTCCAAAGTGACGTGTTTGTTATCTTCAATACTTCAGTAAATCATGTTGCCCAATAGCCATGGGAGTGACCTGCTTACCCATATATACATGTACATTTAAATTTGTGTGTGTGTGAAGAACGTGAGAATCAAAATCAAAAAGTACTTTTGGACTAAAAAATCCATTTACAATTCATTAAAGGTAAAATACACCAAAAAGTAATGAGTTTTATAAAAAATAATGAAATCTAAAGGTAAATTTGAGACAGGAAAAGACAATCAACTTTAAAGCACAAACAAAATAATTACATAAAAGGTAATTTGGTAAACAGTCCTGAGTCAAAAATGTAAGGCCAGACAGATCTGGCAAGGACAAGCTGTTGCTAGTTTAAAAGAAAAGGGATGCCTTAATCGATTTTGTATGAGGATAAAGATGAATCCCTAAAAGCAAAATAGAGGATGTGTATCTTAAGGATGCATCCCTACTTCAAGCAGAAATGGAAGAGGGAATTTTTGTGTAGCTCCAGTGTAGGACAAATGATATCAATAAAATAAAACAAGCTGAAAGCAAATTATCCACTGACCTTTTATATATACTAGTACTGACTTACAAACACGTTTTAACTCCTACACTAATGGGCTTTAAAGGAAATAGATATCCTGTACATTATAAAGGAAACTTACACCTAGAAGAGAAAAGATGATTGTGCTTATCAAAGACATACTGGTTACTGGCACAAGCCAGTGCATCTCAAAGCAGAGATTTACTATAGTTAAACAAATTGCAAAACAGCAAAAAAACCCTCTTGACCTCCTGCACAGAACGAAACCAAAACCTTAAGTATCTTATTCTTTCTTGATACATAAACAAAAAGTTTTAATCAAATGGAATAAGAATACTTGTTTTAGAAAAAGGAAATTTTGCTTTTCCTCTCCTGTACTGGCAAGTTAGAACTTCTGAACTAAGTAGGAACATCTTGTTACTGCTGCTGTTTGCCCTGTGAACCCTCTAACCATACATTAGGTAAAACCCATTTTCCAAAGGCTAACTTCTAACATACACATGATCTTAACAGAGGAAGGAATAAATAGGATGATAATAAGTAAAAGCTTAGAAAAGAGACTTGAAGCAATGGAAAGATAAACAACTCATTTTACACAAAGATCTTCTATAAAGTACTTTTATCCTTCCTAAAATACTTGTGAGGTAGTACTTACCTCCAACTAGGACCTGACACCTATCTAACAGTTATGTACCATGATAAAGATGATGAAGAGAGCTGGAGGCTCCTTTTCTCTTTACTTATGAGACAGTCATGCCAGAGCTCCCAGACTTCTGGACAGCAGTGTCCACAACCTTTGTGGCAGGTATTTTAAATAAAGTTCAGTTTGAGTAGAATGAAGAATTATGCCCTTCTTGTAAGCTGTTCCATTACTAAAATATGAAGGGCCTATCTGCCACCTACACTGAAAATGTGAAACAGAATACAAGGCATACCTGAGGTTGGAAGGGACCCCCTGAGATTACACAGAGTCCAATCCATCTGCTCAGAGCAGTGTCAACTACAGCAACATGCTCAGGACTGTGTCCCATCAGGTTTTGTGCACCCCACAGTGGTTCAGGGTCACCTGTTCCAGCATTCAGTCATCCTTACAGTAAAACAGTTTTGTATTTAAATGGAATTTCCTGTATTACATTTTGTGCCCCTTGACTCCTGTGCTTCCACTGTGCACCACCAAGAAGAGAGCCTGACTCCATCCCCACTCCTCCCTGACAGGTATTACTGAAATTACCGAAATGCTCCCCAGCCTTCTCTTCTCAGTGATAAAAAACCCAGCTCTCTCAGCCTCTGCTTGCACAGCAGACACTGTAATCACCTCTAATTCCTAAATAGTATGCAGGACAGGGAAAAATGGTCAGTGATACAGACTCTATTCCTAAGTTACACAGCACAGAAGTTCATTACAGCTGGGAAGCCTGAGACTAGTCACAGTCTTTGTACATTAAATACTACTAATAAATGACAAGATATAAAAACCCCTTGTGCATGTATATATAAACACGTCACTACATAGAAAGTAGATGTGACCCACCTTGTAATAATGTTGCATTTATTTTTCTAAAATCTATAACAACTTCAACCTTGTACAAATTCAGCATATTTTGGGTATGTGGGAAATTGTTACTGAAAAAAAATCTTTAAGCCACTAAGAATATTTTTCTACAAGGTAAGTCTTATCAAGTTAGGTTTCATCTGCACTTAACTGATAAAATGATACTAAAAATGACTTCAAATCCTTCAAGCTACTACAATATAATTACTTCTTCATTCAAATTTGGGCTGCACAGGACACAATTTAATGCACTAAACACCTGTTCAAAATAAAAAAGAAGACATATGGAATAGTCCTGTCAGTTATCAGAATTTTGGAACATGCTTGCAGCTTATATTCACCAGACTTGAAGCACAACAAATAATGGCACTAGGGCAACCTACCTGCCTGGTTATAATGGCCTTAATATCATAAACCTCTTTAAGATAATTGTCTATAAAATATTCTATACATAACACAAAGGAGAAAAGAATGCAGGCTGTATTTTCAGGATGGAGTAATACACAATCTCACTTCCTGCTCCAGGACAATAACCTCATCTCTTGTACTTCTCAAAACTCAGAAGTCAAAACTAGATACAGTAGGCCGTGGGTAATCTCAGTGCTACAGTGAGAAACATAAGATGTAGGAAAGAGCTAGTAAGGTTTTTGCAATTATCAGCCCAATGATGTAGTAAAAAACCCATTAAAATTAAATAAACCTGAGGATGTATTACTAAAGTATCATTGAGAGTAAAGTAGGAGCAGATATTCCTAAAAAGAGGAAGCCACAATGACACTGGAGAGGCCGGAAAACAAATGGTACAGTAAGCTTACAGAACTTTACCTATGTATCTCAATGAAAACAAAGTTAAGAGATTACTTGATTAGCATCCATATCTACCTATACTTTGGAAGTGCAGGGTGCACCTCTATTTCAAAAGTAGTAAGATTATCCAAGGGCAACTGTCACCTCCTCTCTGCAAACAAGATTTCCCACTCTGGCATATGGTACAAGCTTTACAGTTGCAATACATAAGACAAAAACACATCCAAAGGATGGAGGCAAAAAAGGACAGAGAGAATGAAAATTTAAAAGGCTTTAAAAAAAAGGTTACACCCATATTAGAACCTAACATATCTTTTCTTTTAAGGAAATATCTAAGAAAGAAAAAGAAATCAAGATGTTTTATATTAAATTGATCCTCTCATTTTTAAAAGTTGAGGTCATAATTCTCATTTATCCAAACAAGAAAGCAGTGGTATAAAAACAAAAATATAAATGTTACAACTTCTGAAGCTACAGCTCCTGAACAACTCATGACCTGCTGAATATAAGCAATATATTGGATAATGGTAATGCAACTTGCAACATCATCACTGAGGGATTGGGCTACAAAACCATTACAGCAGAGTAAAACCCAGCTTCTCCTGTCAGCAGAATTATTGCTTTCTGCTCTTAAAAGCTAAGATTTTCATTTGCACACTTCAAAAATCCATAATAAATCTTTTTTATCTGTATCACAAACACCATCGGGTAACTGTTACCACAATACATAATAATCTTAAATAAGGGAAATTTACATTTCACTCAAGACTTGTCCATCACTATTGAGCTCCCAAAAGGGCTGTAAGCCCTTATGTAGATTTTAGGCTTGGTATATTTTAACTAGTACAGCAAGAAACGGAACAAGAGATAGCACCTAAACCGTATTTTATGAAAAGAATATGGAATTACAAACAAATTCAAAAGATAACTTAAATAAGCATAATATAATATATTATCCGAAAAGGATAATATACTGCCCTTAGATGTCAAGTCAAACCCTATTTCTGAGTATTTCAAGAGCAGTTCTAAATACCTTCTTCTCCACAAGCACTTATTGATTTCATTTTAACTTAGGTAATCAGCTTAATAAGACTGGTTAAAGATTAAAGCACTTAGAGTCACAGAGTGCACTGGTTTCCACACAGGCTCCAACACTGTGAAACATGAACCCTACTACATAACAATAGATTTAATCAGTTTATTAGTACAGTGAACAAAAGAACTAAAATACCACAAAATAACTAGGTTTTGGTTGATTTTTTTTTTTAATCTTTCCCTTTAAGAAAAAAATTACCTCTACACAAAAGATCTTAAGATCAAGTCCACATAATTTCATCTTCTCCGGAAAATGCTGAAAAACATTCAGATATGGAATATGACCTTCAACAACAAACCTGCATTAAAAAAAATGAAGACCAAATCAAGAAAGTATTTAGGATGATAAATGCATAGGTTTATTATAAAATTAATATACAAATTAACTTCTGATTTGAAATAACATCAGTATTATGCTGCCTGAGCAATTCAATATGAAGTTACACACCCCTAAATGCTCCACAGAACAAAAATCAGTTCAAACATTTAACAGGTTTTTAAGTTCCAGCTCAGATATGACTGACAAATGATAACATTATGGCAGTAAGCATACAATCAACATCCTTACATCAAGTTTATTCTGCACATTCTTCAGCTACTGCATTTCTGAAACTGCTTTAAGCCTCCTCTGAATGGTATGGAATTTTTTTTTTTCAAATTTCTAAAGCCTTAAGTAAATTTTACTTTGAAAAAAACACACACTTTCTGCTGGAGGAGTTTAAATCAGGTAATGTGATAGGGAGGAAAGTCACAGAATGATGAGCACATACGTAGAACTGAATCCACATTAATTACATCTGTATGATGATTTAAAAAAAAAAAATATTATTCAGGTATGAATAGAAATGGTCTCCTATACTAATAAATCAAAGTAGTTTAATTTTTATTTGCACTCAAGTAATGTATTTTTTTGTTAAAAATTGGCTTTGGTAAGTGGTTGACAGTATTACTTGATTTTTCTTAACTTTTTCATGTACACACATATATATAAAAAATGGGACTTAACAGCACATATCAATAAAAAGCCACCTCCACACCAACCCCCTGCTCTTATCTAGAATCTTAGCAGACACTTACAACAGGCAAAGCAAGCACAGAACAGCACAGACCCTCATAAGGGAACACACTCATTCCACAGTAAAGCACACTGATAGTCTCCCATTGGACTAAGATAGAAATGCCTTCCTGTCTCCTCTTCTGCAACCTAATTTTGTTACGACTACATTAAACTTGTAGAATTTAACATTACAAACAGAGAAGACTCTTCTTTAAATAATCTTAAACAACTGAAAACTATTTTCTCTCCTGCTGACTGTGTTACCTACACAGGACCTCTCTGATCTCGCTACACAGATTAGTAACTTCTTGGTCTACAAATGTCATGTCCCTCCTGAGCCTATAGCAATTCATAAGTTCACCTGCTCTCTCTCAGTCCAGTGCCCTCATCACTAATTGTTCCATCTAGTGTGTATCTATTGAACTTGACTAAAATTCTATTTAAAAGCTAGTTACTGCAAAGTTTACAGTTATATTCTACTTTTTTTAAGCAATCTTATCTGAATTTTCAGTTTAATTGAAAAAATTAATTAAAAACAAGATTAAAATAAAAAGTGTAGACAAGGTGGTCAAAGGTTGGACTCGATCTCAGAGGTCTTTTCCAACATAGTTGATTCTGTGATTCTGTGATAATCAAAACTCTGTCTCAGTTAGAATTAACCCATTGTTTATAATAGTTTCTGAAAAATAAGAGCAATATGAAAAATCACAGTTCCCAATAGTTTTTATTCCAAGATTTTGTGTATTGGTCTCTTAAATGAAGAGGTAAAAGTTGCTGCACGATCCTTTCTAATAAAATTGTGTGATGAGCATTTTGCTAATGAAATTTCAGTAGCTTTCCTCAACCAGCATTAGTGTTTCCCACCCCAAGTAGAGTTGTGCACTGGCCCACGTGGTCAGTGAGGCCATCTTGCAAACCCATCCCCAGTCACTTGCCCTCGCCATCCCACCTGACCTGCTGAGCAGCTTGCACATCAGTTTCTCAGCTCATTTGAGTCACCCACACTAAATTGAAGAACATAAGCTTGAGGTATGGTTTCACAAAATTGATTGAGGCAACCTAAAAGCTCAATATAACTAGCAGGACTTCCCTCCTGGTGATCTGGCTGTGTGTACTCCTGTTGCTCCTCATCCTCTACCCCAAATGTAATCACAACAGTGGCAGAAAACCACTCATTACTCTGTTGCCTGAAAGAGTTTCTTTCCCATCATCTAAAGAACTGAGGAGGCTCACAGATGGTTCCACGAGTGAAATAGTTGGCAGAGGGAAGAGGATGCATCACACAGGCAGGAGAACAAAAGGAAGCAAGATCGTCCTCTTTCAGCAACGGTGACCCATTACTGGCTCAGCTGATAAGCTTTGGCTGAGTCGAGTTAAGGCACAATCACACCATTAGACCTGAAGAGCTGGAACCAGAGAGCAGCAACCTTCTGAGCCAGCACAGCAGCAGCTGGAAGAGGACAGACAATCAGGACCTTCCCTCGGGTGTGGTGTAGTGGTGATGCAGCCAAACCACCCTAACAGCTTGCTGCCTCTGAAATGGGAAATCCCACCCTCCCTTCAGTCCCCTGCCACACACTCCTCCCTGCTGACAAAAGCACTTGTGTGACTTCTCAGAGGATCAGATGGAGAATCAGTCTCTTCCAGAGTTTGACTCCAACCAGACAGACTCCCAGACTCAGCTGACTGCAGGAACATTACTGCACATAGGCAGAAAGAGACTGCAATGAAGCACATTAACCTGCACTAAAATGTCCAGTTAAACTTTTACAAAATAAATCTTCTACAGATCTACTTCTTTCAATTACTAAACCCTCCACTGGATAAATGCTACTACTAGAGCAAGAGAAAGAACAAGAATGTTTATGCAGGACCACAGCAACAAAAATTTGGAGCAGCTTAAACTGATGCTGGAACCACACCCTTATGCTGCAAGAGACAACCAATGTCCATCAAAATGTCTTTTCTAAAAAAGTTTTCACTAACTTGGCTGTACCAAGTCAAAGCACCGCAACTGTTTAAAAAATAATGCCATATTTTCTAGCTTGAAATTACTGTCTCCATAAAAAAGAATACTCTTTTCTCTCAGGTTAAGAGCTGCTTTTACATTCTAAAATTACAGCATAAAAAGCCTGCTATGAATACAATGTGCTGCTTATCAAGTTTTTAACACTTAATCCAAAAGTCCAGATTTGGAATAGCACTTCAGAACAGTTTCTTCTGTCTGCGGTTCCTCCAAACCTCCCATTTAACAGAGAGATTGTCAAAACACCTGCAAGACTATGTTCTGTCAGGGAAGTGCTTGAAAACGTGACTGGCACATACAGTACACAGGCCATGTTCTCTTAATTACAACAGCAATGTACATTAGTAAGGTCCAAGTATGAAAAAAATCCTAGGTCCTCAGCATGCTCCAAGGAAATGATGCATCTGTTAAAGCCACACAGTAAAGCCACAAACTGATTACAAGTTCAGTCCTGCCAGCACAACTAGGTATAACCTTATTTGAAAGGCATTATTACTCAGAATCTCAAAGTCTAGCATCTAGAAACTTTGTACAGAACTCAACTATTTTACTATTTAGATAAATAATATACCTCACATGGAACGCTGTGAGACTATTCACAATGGAAAAGGATTTAATGTGTAGCATAGGCTTAAGAAGAAGGTTGTGAAAAATGTTATTTTTAAACCAAAATGTTCCTTTCAGAGGAAGTAATTGTAGTGTTTTCCTGCTACGTGTGTCAAGTAGCAAGGAGGAGTAAGTATATTTTTGGTGTTGTAAATCCTTTAAAAGCTGGCAGACTGCCCCACCATAGTGCCTAAGTATGTATCACAAGGGAGGAGTGGTAGTCAGCTGACTTCAGGGTACAGAGAAAACCAAACTGAGGAAAAAACAAAGCAGAACTTTAAACAGAACTCTAATTCAGTTGGTTTAAATAAAACAATTTGCCTACAAAGACTTAAAAGGTAATGTTGAATACTTAATGTTTTCTCTGAATAATTTTCATCTTTGGTCTGTCGTTATTTTGATCTGTGTATCTTAATGCATGCAAAAATGTGAACATTGTCTGATTTTTTTAAACTTAAATATTCAGAAGTAAGAAAATAAGTATTTTATGGTAGTTCAAGCAATTTAAAATTCTTTCCCCTTCTTCATCAAACCTGTTGAAAGGCAAAGACCTTAAGGGTAGGGAGGGAAGCATGATAACGTAATTACAGTCTTATACAACTATCGTATCATGGTAAAACTTTGCAATACAAATGACATTCTTTTAAACGTCACTTTCTGTGCTTAATTCAGTTTGTATATTCAGTGCATTTAAAGTCACTGATTCATTATGATTTACTCCATTTTATACACATAAATTCTATCTAATTAAATGGTATCGTCTCATTCAAATCATCTTATTTCCATTTCCAATTATTCATTTCAGATTATGCCCTTCTGTGCTATATTTGGTACTTGATTTTTTTTATCTCTTCCAGCTTTTTTTACTGCTTTCATGTTTTCTCTAAATCCTTTCATGTAAGTGTGCTCACCTCTTCAGGATCTCAGTCCAAAGGATGTTCTCCAGGTTCTGAACCATTTTCCTGGATCTTTTCTGTAGCTGCCAGTTTTTAAAGTGCTAAATACAACAATATGCCATTCGTATGCAAACAAAACAATCTACCTTTCCTCTTAACAGTTGACTTTGACAGCTGTTGTTTGGTAAGGTTTTTTTCCAACCACACCATTGTACTAAGACAGGAACTTGTGAGGATGTCTTTGCCTGGTATAACCCAGAGAAAGTTTCCAAGATACAATAACCAAAGAAGAGATACTTAACTATTCATTTTTCTCTCCAAATGGTTAATTAATAATCGCTTAGTGTGAACCAGCTGCTCTGTCCCAGTAATTGTATTTTACTACTCGGATTTTTGTCATATGCAAACACTATCAGACGGGTGTTACATTATTTATTTTCTAATCATTGAAAAAATTACAGAGCATGCTATGGGAGTTGTGACTCGTACAGAATTTCCTTGGAAGACAGTAGCCGGTAATAAATCTTGTTATTGAAAACCACTTTTGAGTTCTACTAGATCTTAATCTACTCAATAAACACTTCTGTACTGCAGAGTGCTAGTTTGAATTCTGAATACTACAGCATTTTGATGAAAATTTTACAAGCATCTTTTATACAACAACATATCCAATTCTGCAAATACACAATGGTTTGTGCAATTCTGGCCAATGAAGGACACGGCCACCCCTAAAGTAAAATCAAAGGGTTAAACTGTTTTGCATAGAAATTAATTACCTAGTACCAACTACTGTACTTCAAGACATACAAACCTTCCCTTTTTCAAAAGTACTTGCAAAAGAGCATCCTTCAACATCCACCCTTCTTGGGAAGTTTGTACAAAGCCAGAAAAGTGCAAGTGGAACAGGCACTCCACGGGAGAGAGGCCACAATGGCTCTAAGGTAAAACCTCCCTTGCATTCACTATGCTTTCAGCAGCTACAGCAGTTATAAGCACCACAGGTGGGGAATGATGTACTCATTGCCTTCCCTTTTAACTCACAGGTTACATATTTAAAAAATAAAAATTAAAGAAATTAAATCCACCATATCAACTGAATTTTGAATCAGTTTTTCCTTTATTTTATCTGAATTTTCAATCTGATTTGCCAATGTAGTTACTTGAGTATTTCTGTTCCTTAAATTTTGGCAAATTAGTGCTTTTTCACCTGTATTTCAGAAACACCCAATATTTCAAAAGTCATTTTAAAAGGATTATCAGTATACGAAAGGTCTTCCAATGAAAATCTAGGAATTCCTGAACTTAAACTATTTGGGCCTGATTTAAAATATTTATTGCCATCAAGAAGAGCTGATGAACTAATTTTCATTCCTGAAGTAAATAAGGAATGTGTTCATTGCCTTGTAGTAGGGGAGAGAAGGGAACTGCGTTGTCAGCAAGAGCTTGACAGTCTCCATTTAGCATTAAACCCTATTATTAGAACAATTTATTTCTACTATATTAAAAGGTGTATTATTCTGAACTCTCATAATTACAGATACAAAGATATGAAGACAAAACGAACTTCCTATATTAATTTCTGTGCCCAACTTCATTGCATGAAGCTACCTTGCTACCTTTCAGATCACTATATAATGCTGGTATTGTTTATATGACGACACTGATGTAAGTCCTGGAGAATGTTTACTCATTTAAATCTGACATGCTGACAACAGCAAGTATCACAAAAGTGTCATACACACCTCCAGTGAACCTTATGAAATTTTGGAGGAGAAGGATAAAAAGTTTCTTTAGCTCCAAAACCTTCATCCTTACAGGTCTTTGAAATTCATTGCGACTGACAGAGAAGAACCTCCTCCAAGAGCAGCTGCACAAATTGTTATGTCAAATGAAAGATAAGACAATTAAATATAGAGAACTTCTCACTATTACTGAGCAAATTAGTAAGAGGGTAACAGATCTAATTTCTTAAAAAATTATTATTTATAAAGGCAAAAATTCTTCACTAGAGACTATTCATACCTTAAGAGCTCAGACAACGTAATCGGTTCTCTCAACCAGAGTAATGCCATGTAACAAAATGAAAGGGTCATTGGCATTGTCATCCTCAGTTTCTCCTTTTGGTTCTTCATTAAATACAAGCTGCCATCTACTGATCCAGAGTATATAGAGGTGCTTTCTTGGGTTTATGTTAAAAACAGAAGAGGAAAAAAGTAATTGATATGATAGACACATGATCCATGGTATACAGAAAACAAGATAAATGAACATACAAGGACCCTTGTTCAACAACCAGTAACATTCTGAAATAATTACAGAGTAGTTTGGTTGGTTGTGTACTTTTCTACTAAACAGCTTAACTCTAATTTACTCATCTACCATGACATGCAATAACAACCTATTTCATAAACTGCTAATTCAATTGACTAAGACACCAGATCATATGAAAAGACAGAACTCCCTATGGTACCCATCAGAACAGACCTTTTGTTGGGAACTATTCTTAAACCTGGATGTCTGGAAGGATATTAACTACTATACAACATATAAATAACATTATTTATGAGGTGGAAATACTATTTTCCATTTGAGAGATAAGAGAACAGTGAGGAAACAAGGGAAAATTTGATGTACTTTAATCAGTGACTCCCAGTTGAGGATTAAAACAGTTTTAAACTTCAGCACAGGCAGGACTTGAACGAAAACGTCATTTACACTGCAGAAATTTTACTGATGTTAAGGTCTGCCCTATAATCTCTAACTGTGGAAACACAGGTATTTTTTTAAAAACCGTATTTAAATTCAATGTCAAAGAAACAACTTTAAAAAAGAATGTAGCAAATGGTGAAGAGGGTGGAAAAACCCCAAACAAATAAACAACCAAACCTCCCTACTTCCTTACTGAGATGAATCACTAAAAACTAAGAGGAACAGCAAAGAAAAAATTTAATTTAGTAGAGTGATTTATGAGTTACGAACCTTTTCAGACAAATAATTTAAAAAAAAAAACTTCTCTTCCCTACATCATGACCCAGCCAGGATGAAGGAAAATGCATTTAAAGCAAACCAACACAAAATCCAGCATTGACTCTGCAGAGATTTTTCTCTCTGTGTTTCCCCAACAGACTGTTCAGTGGTTCAGACAGGAACAGTGAGAGCTGGATGCACAGTTCCCCAGCTGGGAGCTGCAGGGCCGTGGCAAGCAGCCTGCACAGAACAGTTTGGAACTGCAGAGAGCTTGGCAGCTCCGCGGTTACACTGGCAGGCGACAGCCACGCCTGCGAGGGGGCAGCGGTGGAGGTCCAGCCCGCTGATACGCGGGAGGAGGACACTGCCAACAGCATTTCCATCGGCAGGGCTGGTCTGGGATGCCACCTACCGGCTCCTGAGCCGGCAGTGCTGTGGGCACGGCACAGGTAACAGAGCCGGCTCCAACACACCTGGGACAGAGAAGAGCAACCTGTGTGGCTATCGCGCACAGGTACGTCAGAGAACAAAAGCAGGAACATCGGTTTAATCCTTGTAGTCAACGGCTTCACCTTTCACAGGGATGCCTGTCCTTGAAGGCAGCTTCATTATTAATTTCACATTCAATTCAATTTAAAATAATCCTCATTATATTCGTGGCCTTAATGACGGCACACCATTTCCTTTTATTTCCTCTAGCTTATGCAAGGCATGACAACACACAGTTACACACAGCTAATAATTTAAGAGTTTTTATAGGCTTCTCTAGCAGTATCTCAATACTATATTCAGTGGAATTTGCTATTAATCCTGCAGAAAAAATAACAAAAACAATGCTTGCTGTCTGGACAAGCCTCTTAGGCAAAGAAGAGTGTTGAGGTTTCTAGTTTGTGGCAACAACAGCTCAGCAAAAACGGCACTGAGGAGAAAATTTATGAATCTTCACAAGAGTTCACAATAGACTAGAGAACACTTACTATTACTTGTGTTAAACTTCAATATACAAAACTGTTTCTATGTTTGTCTGATTTCACCAAAATTTACTTTTAGTGCCATTGAACTCTTAATTAATTTCAAGTTATTATAGTGAAATTGATGACTACTGGAAGCTGAATTCAACTTCTGAAACAATAAACCAAGAACATGAAAAATTACAGCTATTTAGGATTACCTAGCTGTTCTAAAACTCTAAGAAACATAACTACAAAAGGCACAAGTACCAAGGAAGAAAGGAGTTCCTCTAGACATCAAAAAGGGGAAGAAAATTCAAGGGAATATTTTCACTAGAAAATCTTCACTCAATTCTTTCCTCTTCATATTATATTTGTGTAACACCCAAGATTCTACATGTACAAACATACAGTGGCTCTTTACCTGAAAATGTTGTCATTTTAACATCTAAGGGTGAAAGTACTTGAATAATATTCATAAAAATTTGTGTCACCATTTTTGCACCTTTGCCCCCCTCCCTATTTCTGTTTGCATCTTCCAAAATGCACCAAACAGTCCAATTTTCTATAACATTTTAATTAAAAAGTTTATCATTCTGCAAATACTTTCAAGCTGGTATTGCCAGCAGAAAGCAGAAACTCACGGAACACTAAAATATGATTTTTCAGAGAAGGGGTTATAGGGAAATTAGTAAAAAGAATGCAGAGACAAAAGATACAGAAGTACCAAAATACTTTAAAGAAAAAAATTAAAAAGCTAAATATATCTATGGGATAGAAAAAAAATACTCCCCCCCAAAGAACAAACTCATGTTTTTTAACATCAAAGTCATGACTGACAGTTCTGCTACTGGCTAAACAAGTGCTTACTCTTCAAAGCTGCTGTGTTTGTGAACATTTAGCTTTGCAGATAAAATAGGAACTTTTTCCCAATCCAAACAGGAGGCATGGAGCAAACTTGTTATAAAACAGAACTTCCTCCTGCATTTCTCATTGTATTTACAGGTCCTGTTCAACTTTCATCTTCTAGGGCAGAGGTTGAGGGGGGAAGTCTTCCATTTCTGCTAGAATATAAAGTACTGCAGTGTCAAACAGGACTGAAAACTTTACATCTTCCAACCAGTTCCTCCAATTCACTGTGCACAAATACATTTTATATTTATTTATATTTAAAAACTATAGAAAACCTGGTTTCTAGATATTTCAGTTCACTGCTCCTACCTGAAACCTTGCTCATGGACGAGGCAAAGCTGCAGTCAGTCTGCAGATCCCCCTCACTTTCAGAGAGGGACAGCAAGTGCAGAAGGCTGGGTCTTTCTGGTTCACTGTCCACATCAGTACTGCTCTCACGTACCTGTTTTTTGTAAATACATATTTGTATTAGCTACTGTTAGTTACTGTTTCAATCTTAACAAACCACATAAAGCAGGACAGACAGAAAATCAACAGTAAAAGTTAAAACCCAAACTGTTCACATTTTTACTTTCTCTATAAATCAACAGTACATGAAGAAATCATGGGGAAAAAAGTATTTTTAGAGGATTTCTCAATATTAAAAGACTTCTAGTGAATACATTTCAATCTGCCACAACGACCAGAAAGTTGGCAGCATATAGAATCAAAGCTTGATGAAATAAGTAACTTCAAGGGAGCAGGACAGGATTGTAGCTGCTGATGCATTTTGCATGGTGATTTCTATCTACTGATTTTCTATGTCAAGACAAAGCAATATTTTTAAATAAGTAGTTTTAAATACTCACAAAAGTATTTATCTCTTGAAACAGATAAAAAAAAAAACAGAAATAACAAAATGGACATGTGGAACCCTGTTCAGATGACATCCCTCATACTGAAATGACATTATTACCAGCCAGATGTCTTGAACAAAGAATGTTTCTGTTGTTGCTTTAAAAAGATATCAAACATCTCAAGGGATTTGAGCTTTCACTTACTGATAACGCTTTGACGGTTTCCCCAGCTGGTCTGTTGCAATATGCCTGTTTGCTCTTCTGAAGGTAACACCTCCAAAAATTGTACAGAACTTCATCCTTATAAATACAAATGGATGATTAGTACAAAGTTTACAAGACCATTAATTGCTGAGAGAACAGAGTGTAATTTCTAACTCAGGAATCTGAGTAATATTCCATCTCTAATTTTACTAACTGTGATTTATAAAATATTTTTTAAAATTACCAGCAATACAAAATTTGATTTTATATGGTCAATGTTTTTAAAGAGGGAGTTGTTTGAGTCATTTTAAAAATTAAAATTTGTTAAAATAACACCTTCTGTAATACAACTCACTGACATCTACATACCTTCATTTGTGGACATACTCCTAATGCTTCTAAAGCTTCAGCTTGTTTCTTGAGTATAAGTTGAAAGCCTTCACAAACATACCATTCACAGCCTCTATCTAAGGGGGAAAAGAAGGGGGTTTCTGTTTGTTTGCACTGTTTTGGGTTTCTTTAACCTTATGCACACTTATTTCCACTTAACATTGTTCCTTTGGTACCAGGACAAAGACAAGTCTCTCTGTTTATGACTTTCAGATTCTAGTGCATAGACCAGCTACACGGAATACTCCATTAACTTCCACTTATTCACAGCCTTAAATGAAGAAAAGTTACTGAACAAGCACTGTTCTCCACACGTTTCCCAAGAATAATATATTTCACTATAACATCTAGTGTGGCATTTGGAATTCAGTGGAGCATTGTTAAATGACCAGTTTTAAAATAACTAAGAACCTGCCATTAAAAAATGAAATATGAACATTTCTTTCCCATCCCTGGCACAGAAACCTGGAACATTACGGTAGTGAGTCAGGCAAAAAACAACCAACACCATCATGTGCTTCACCATTCTCTCCCACAGAATCATACAAGTTTAAATGAAAGAAACTTTCTCAGATATTCTGAGGTTCTAGCAAATCTCAGCACAACATGAATTTCATAAGGAGTGGGCCTGCTCCAGTCGATTCTCTATTTCTTCAGGCTGCATTACATCTACTTTTCACCCTTACCTCTCTCTGTTTACTACTAGCCTCTTCCACAAGCTTTCAGTTTTAGAAATTTTCTCTGCATTTCTCAACTCTCTTTTCATTCCCCCCCCACTTGTTCTTCATTACCTTTCCTCCCAATTACACCTTGCCTCTTGCCATCTTATAGGTTATCTGCTCAAAGCTTCTGCTTCAGTGATGCTGGCTTTAACTGTTACCCACAGATACAGCTTACTCCTATAAATGCCTGAAAACATAGTGTAACATGACTGCACTCACAGAAGGGACTGTGTGAAGGTAAGGATTTCTTTCTGCAGAAACCTGGGGGTCAATTAATGACCTTCCCAACAGGAGAAACAAAAAGCATGAAGTGCTGAGTACATGGCCCAGGCTTTAGGAGCAATACAGGATAAGGACAAGTGGAGGTGTTCAGGTTGTTTCACCCCTCCCTTTGCTTCCTCACAATTGCTCTTTTCAAAGGAGTGTAGCAATCCACTGCCACTGCAGCAGAGCAATGGTAGATCAGCACATCAGAGACAAGGATAACCCCATGCTTCATTTGGTATTGTAATGCAGCTTTATTTCTGAAAGTGGCCACAACAGTAAGAGATCTATCCAGTCATCACAGAACACACACACAGCTCCAGCAACAACCTCACCATGATATTCTTATGGCATAGATCCTCATACATAACGAGCATTATTCTTCTGAATCATGAAAGTAAAAGTATAAAAGTGACTCAGGATGAAAGATGTAATACTGGTTCAGCTATTGGAACTCCATGAAAACTCTTCCATGTAGTTTTGTGCAGGTTACAGGGACAAGTACCTTTAACACAAGCCAGTCTGAAACTCTCTAAGAGCTGGACCACCATCATATCTCACCAAGACAAACAACTTCTCTGGTTTTGTGATAGCCATCACAAGGAAGGAACAAAGGGATCACCACACCTGAATGCATGCCACCAGTATCTTCACCAAGTATTTACTTCCACGAATCGAAGCAGCAATACGTAACACATAGTTCAATCAAAAAAATCCAAAACACCACTGGGCTCGCAGAGGTCACCTGTGGCTCAGGAAGTCACCAAAAGTGATTGCTGAAGGTTATAGCAGCATCTAGGGGGTGTGTTTTGTTTCCACTCCCACAGTCTTTCCTAGCTATCTGCTTTTGGTCTCCATCAAAGACATAATGGCCTAGGTGACCCCTGGCTGAACAGCCACTGATGCAAAATACAGATAGAAACTCATACATACCAGTTTTTTCCTGCTTTCTTGAACCTTTAGAGATTGTCTGGACTCTTGAATTAGTCATAAAATCAGTGTTTACAACTTCTCTAGTTCTCTGCAAAACAGGAGTATTATCTTATCAAGAAAAAACGCCAAGTCTAACTTGCATGGATTGCCCCACCACATAAAACATAATGGAGGAACTTATTCAAATTTCCTAAACTAAGAAGAGGACAGGACACTGAACTCTTCATTCAGAAATTGCTAAAATAGAGAATTGCTACTATGGTCATACAGGTGATGTGCACCAGAATTTGCCTACATTTGTACTGTAGTAAAATGCAACAACACCCAGGCAATGCTTCTAAGGCATCCAGAGAGCACCCCAGAACTACAGCAACACAGCAGGCCAAGATGGTTCATTCTAAATTTTGTGATTTCAAGGAACGTTAGACTTAGTGTCAAGTAAAGCATGAAAAAGGAAGAATAACAATACTGCCTTCAACTCCTAATGTCAAGGAGAAAAACCTAACACTTTTCTTAACGTACAGAAAGAAGTAATCAAAATAAACCTTTTCCAAGGCCAGTAACTTAGCTTTTTACCTCAGTAACATTGTGGCAAGATCTGCAATAATATCTGCCTCCATCAGTGAGACCCCAGTTCACTTCTGAACATTGGGCACAACGTTCATTAAAATCTCTCTGAAAGGAAAAAAAAAATCACAAGGGTGTTTCACAAGTGGGTGAAAAATGGCACTTTTTTATATTTGGGTACAAAAATGGCACTATTACCAGGCTACTGCACAGCTTTTGAGATTATTCATAGAGAATATTTACACCTTTTGTGTTGGCTCTGGTTGGTAACAAGTGATCATCTCCTTTGTTATCAGCCATAGGTAACTCTAAACACGGAACTTTACCTGGCAAGCACTAAGAAGTGCGTGTGTAAGCATTAGAATCAGGGGAATCGTGATCCACGCCTTGCACGCACGTGGCGTGGCTTAAAAAAATAAAAGCCACACATCAGAAATGAAAGCGGAGACAAAAACTAGAGCGGGAGGCGAAAGGAAAAATAAATTTCTGGAAATCCGAAGAAAGCCTGCACGCGCCGGGAGAGAGGGAAACCAACAGATTAAAACAAAGTGGTTTTCAGAGGCGCCCCACACGTGTGTGCTGGGGACAGGCAGCTCCGCCGGGCCCATCCCCGGCCAGGACCGAGCACCGGCCAACGCCGAGGGGCCGCGCAGGGCCTCGCCCGCCGCCGCCGGGCCCCGCTGTGGGCAGGGCCGGGCCGGGGAAGGCAGCGCCCACCGGCGCCTCCCCCACTACCCCCGCAGCCGCCGCACGCCCGGCAGGGAAGCACTGCCCGCGCCCCGCCGGCGAACCCCGGCCCAGCGAACCCCGGCTGCCCCCCGGCCCCACCGTGTCCTCCTCCTCCTCCATGGCGGCCGCGCCCGGGCCCGCACCATGACAACCGCGCCGCGCGCCACTGCGGCCCGTCTGGAAACGGCGTCCCCGGCGCTGGCGTTCCGGGCGCCGCGGGGCCCTGGCCGGACGTGGGAACTTCGAGGGGGACGTGGGTGCTTCACTGAGGGGACGTAGATATAGGTGTTAGACATTAGATATAAGGAAGAAATTCTTTACCGTGAGGGTGCTTAGGCAGTGGAACAGGTTGCCCAGGGAGGTTGTGGATGCCCCATCCCTGGAAATGTCCAAGGCCAGGTGGGATAGGGCTTTGAGCAGCCTGGTCTAGTGGGAGGTATCTCTGCCCGTGGCAGGGGAATTGGGGCTGAGTGATCTTTAAAGACTCTTCCAACCTCTTAACATTTTGTGATTCTATGATATGTGTGCTTCACCTTTGAAGGGGACTTGGCTGCTTCAAGGTTTGGGAAGGACCTCTGAGATCATCGAGTCCAACCTATGACCAAACACCACCATATCAAGTAAACCATGGCACTGAGTGCCATATCCAGTCTTTCCTTAAACACCTCCAGGGACAGTGACTCCACCACCTCCCTGGGCAGCCCATTCCAATGTCTAATCACCCTCTCTATGAATAAATTCATCCTAATGTCCAACCTAAACCTCCCCTGGCGCAGTTAGAAACTACAATCACACGTGCAGTTTAAGACTATGCGTGCCCTCCCAGCCTGCCACCATCCTCTGTGCTGAGCTCCTGCATCCTCACCCTCCCATCTCCCTGACCAGGTACACTCGGCTGGTGACCACTGAGGCTGAGCTGAGGCTGTTGGACACAGACTGCTACTGCCTGTACAAAAGGAGGCCACAGGAACTCATTTAACTACGTCAAAGTGCTTGGAGATTCTTGATGAGGGAAACTATGATCTGAAATTCACTTTCAATTAAAAAACAACACCCAAACCTCCAGATCTTGATGTAGGTCTCTAATTTCTTGTACGCTAATAATAATGTTTAAAGATGTCTAAACAGCAAGATCTGTTATTGCAGTGAATTTGCCCACAAAATTGGAGAACAGGTTTAGGACCTTTTAAAAAAAAAAAAAAAGGTCCACTAAGGGAAAGCATGGGAAAAAATTAAAGCTAAAATATACATAAAAAGAGGTGAGGCTGCTTTGACAGCTGTGGTTACATTGATGTTGGAGGATATGTATAGAGCTAGAGGGGAACTATTTGTGTTCAAGAAAAAAGTTATTACTCATACCAACTGTGATCTCTTTTCAGTGTGGGATGAACATTTGTAACACCCTTTAAAGAGAATTGCACATGTAATTCCTGCCATGTTAAAAAGGTGATTGTCAACCTCACAGAAATGTAGCTAATACTTTGATGAAACAGATCCTACTTGTGATTTTAATTTCCATATTTTTTTTGTGGAAATACTGTTCTGGGAAAGCAAGGCCGTTTCATGTGACAGAAAGCATTAGATCTATTTCTAATGAATTTCCAGGATGAAATACTACCTTGAAAAAATATCAGGGCATCTGTATCTGCGATAAAAGAGGAAGAGTTGTGCTCCAATACGGAAGATAAGGCTTGGCTGCTGAGAGTGGTGCTCATGTGTGACTCCAGGCTGTGAGCTGGCATTAGGCCTGCTCAGTGGATTTAATTAAATTGAGGAACTTGTTTAAATTAACTCCGGATGTGCCACTTTGATGAGGCAGGACCTTGGAGTTAGGTCTTCTGTTTTCTAATTACAGCTGGTCAATAAAATATTAAAGAAAGTGTGATCATTTGACTGCCATTTTGTAAAAAACTCGAACACTTCATATTCAATGGCAGCAGTTGCAGATAAACAAGGGAAGAAGGTGGGTGACTGTACAGGGAACTGCATTGATGTAATTGTAGGCATATTGGTGCAAGGCCCCAATAAAGTTTTCAAACAGGCAAGCCCTTACTCTCTGCTTTTGGACAGCCCACACTGCTTTTCTGAGCTGCATTTTCCATGGAGGTGAAACAGATGTGAAAAGGTAGCAAACTTTGGAAGGGAACTTGTACAGTGACTGATACTGATATTACTAGTTACTTATTAGTATCCAGGCTCTCCATAAAGGTAAAGCTTCTATCCGTATTTCTTCTGAAGTCCATCAACTAATTAGTGCACACTACTAATCTGGTAGAAAAAAATCAAAGCATAATAGGGTTAGCAAGTCTTATATCTGTTTCTTAAATATTTTTTGAAATGACAGGTATAAAACCGGTTTTTCAGCATATAAAATTATGTGTAACCTTTGTCCCTAATTACAAGTTACCCAAGCATACTGATAGGGGTATGATAATTTCAAAGCCAGGAGACAGACTGTCTTCCTGCTTTGGCTCACTTTTCTAATTAAGATCATTATGCGTAGTAGTCAGATTGATTTGAGGCTTAGATAAATAATACGTCCTGTTGTTTCCATTGATTTGAATTTTTAATGAACTGAGTTCCATTGCTGATATCACATTTCTGGCTCTTGACTGCAGACTTTCTACATGCGAAAATGTAAAAACTACATATTGGACTGAAAGACATGTCCCTTGGCCTATCCTTCGGGATATTGTTCATGAAATTGTGCTGGCTCCAGGATATAAACTTCTGTAGCAGAGATTCTCCCCAGAGTCCTTACTCGTTGTCAGACACCTACTACAAAGAGTTAGAGCAGAAAAGCAACCTCAGCTGCTCCAAAGATTGTGCAGATGAACACAGGGCAGATCTACCAGATTCAAGTTTATGGCAAACGTACACAGTTATTAGCACCCACAATTTCATCTTTGCACCATCTCTCCATGGAAGAACTCATGTTTAAAGACAGACAGAAAACAAAAGGGAAATTAGAAGAACAAGAAGTAAATGGCTTCACTCTAACCAATCCTTAGAGGAGAGAAGAGACCACATTGCAGAAGGGGTCAAGGGGAAAAGCTGTGCCAGCAGAAGTGTGGTGGAGGCAAAGGCACAGCGAGTTGTGCAAGGAGCCGACAGAAGAAGGGACAAAGGTGGGAACAGCAGCAAGGCGTAGGGGTTGCAGCAAGCTCGGCAGGGGAGGATAACCAGGGAGGGGCTGAGCTCAGCGGAGCTTTGAAGGAAGCGACAAGAAGAATGAATTTAACGTTACAGCTTAGACACACCCAACATTGCCTTGTGATAGTTACTGTTTATTATACAGCTTCAGCTTTCAAATTTTATTAGTTAAATACGTTTCTAGCCCTGCTGTGGAAGACTGAAAGTACTATCTCAAACACCCAAAAGAAGAGAAAGCGAATATTTTTTTTTCCAAAGTTTAGTCAGGTTTTCTTAACATTTTCTCAGGACGTAAGCAACATGAATTTTGATTTTTGACTACCAAAAGCAGCAATGTTTCACCCAGGAGGGAGGGCAGTCCTGTGCACCCAGTCTGGGGTTTACACCATCAGCATTTGCTTTGCACATGTGCTGCAGCCCAGCCTATCTCACACAGTCACACTGCGGGGCCACAGTCTTGTCCCAGGTTCACCTGTGTCTCTCCATGCTCAGAGAACTGTTAATGCTGTATGGCCACCCAGCCAGGGGTGTTTGGAGACACAGACTGCAGGGCAGGACCTCATATTCAGATGAGCTGCTGTAGGAGGCAAAACTGTTTGGGAGGCCATGGTCATATGAGGCCAGCCACAAAGTGATTTGGGAGGTCTGCTTGGGGATGCTGAAGTCTGACTGGAGTCAAGTAAATACCTCATTGTAGGTCCTCGCCTTCTAAGGCAAAATCTCTGTCCTGAGGAGCATCAAGCTGCTATCCTGCTGTCCACACTAACAGAGACTGTACCCCTTGGTACATGATGACTATGTTAACATGATCCTACAGAGACACCGAGTAGGGGAAGGACACTTCCAGGAGAGAAGGTGATATTAGCAGCCGCAAAGGAGCAGAGAAGGCACTGAATGTCCCATTTCACATTCCAAGCATATATAATGCTTTTATTTTCTCATTTTTCAGAATTTATTGAGCAGCTAACATGAAATATTCCTTGAAGTTGTAATACTTAAGTATTGTCTGTGTTGTGCATCCATTGAGCCCTAAAGATTGTTCTTAAGATCGTTCTTGGATGTGTTTAATCAACAAATGCAGTGGTATTTTTAAAGGAATTGAGAGCCACCTTGTGGAGCTGGGATTCACAAAGGGTCTCCAAATAATACTGCTGGGAACAGCAGCTACTCACTGCTAGAAATTCAGATCCAACATGGTCCTGGAGATTGTCAGTCTGGGAAACATGCACCATGCACACGTCTGCGCATATTCAGTGCACAGTGCATTACAGAGCTGCTCTGCTGACTAACTCTGGAGAGCAAACAAAGATGCTTGTGGACAGTGGCAGGCAGGAATGTAAAACTGTCAGAAAAGTGCAGAAAGCAGCAGAATCAGGGAAGTAAAGTAACATATTCATTATGTCCTACACAGCCTTGTGTATGGGGTGTTGTTCACAGGGCATTTTTCACCATGTAATTAATTAAACCCCAAAAATGCTGATAAATTTTCTTAAGATTTCTGTCACAGGCTTTTTTTCTTCATTAACATTGAGAATTAGGATTGTCAGAACTCAAATACTAGCCCATACTCTATAACCAGAGAAATAATAAAGATGGGATTACTTATGTGACACCAGTAGTTGTTTCTTTGTGGAAGTAAAGAATAGTCATGGTTCTGAGGCTGCAGCAGGGACTATGAAATGTTTCATTTACCATTTCTCTCCCACCATTTCTTACGATGGACTCTGAGCTGCTTGTCAGTACCATTATGTGGATACCAGCATATGGTCTTGCCAAAGAAAGAGGAATTCCATTTTTTTCAAACCTTCTTGGTCTTTTTGAAGATCTTTATGCAGCAGCAACTTTATCTTCAGCCCATTAGACCACGTCTTAAGAATGTATTTTATATAAAGACAAATTTTAAAAAGTCACTCTAAGTAATAATAGGTCTTAAATATCTAAAGAAACACACACATACACATACCCAAAAAAAACAAAAAAGAGAGCTGTGATGCTCGAGTCATTCTCCAGGTACTAGAGAAGCCAGTGTTGAGGTAAATGGTTGGTAGTCCACTGATAATCAGCCTGGTTATTGAATCATGACACAACCGAGTCCAGTGCAGTCCTATAGGCTTTTACCCATCTTCTGCTGAGTGAATTTTAGGTTCCAGAATCTTTTTAAATTAGTTACACACTAGCAGAGCTCTAAGTTAAGTTACATTTCAAAATAGATGCAACTTTCAAAATTCGTGTTAAACCAATAGTCACTTGTATCTGAAAGCACAACAAAGCACGTGAAAGTAACCTGAGAAGTCATTTTTTTAGACCAAGTCTTAACAGCCAAGCCCACCAGATCCTTTATGCTTAATAGAGCTCAGTTTTCCCCTTTGTTCAAATGTTGTTTTTGTAAACAGGAGATATCTATGGGTATCATTAATGGTTGTTTCAGACTGGATTAATTTTTTCCCCAGTAATTTAAATGTAACCACATATAAAATGACATGTGGTAGTAGGAGAAAATTCATAAAAAGATGCCACAAGGCTATGGCAAAGAGTCAACAACTTCTGGTTTTAAAAATATGAAAGTCTCAAAAAACCCTGCACCTTTTCCTGTCTTACTTCATTCCATCATGCTTCCAAGAGGCCATGGTGCATGTATGCATAGAACATTGGGAGCAGGTTTCCAATGCTTGTTCCAAAATAACATGATAGATGATTCCGCATTATAATAGATAGAGGTGAAGGACAGCCAAATCTAGAAGAAATAGAAATGAGTAGAATGCAATCCTCTATTTTCAGAATGTTCCCAAGCTTTGGTCTCAAGTCTGCACTTTTCAAGTTGTCTCTGTCAAGAAGGGAATGCAGCAGCATTTAGGAGAATCCAGAAGAACCAGTAGGATCACCTTAGTCAGGGTGCTGTACTCTTCAAAACCGACATGCTTGTTCAAGGTTACAAAGAATGTTTGATAAATGCTGCTCTAAACTAGACGTGGTCCTGGCAAAGTGAATGTTCTGCAAAGACAATTAAACCTACAATAGTATTAATTACACCCTTAAAGTAAAGAAAAAAGTATTGTTTCTCAATTTCTATTCCTAACCCACAATACAAAGCTTTTATGATAGCTTTTATTGTAAAGACTTACGCAGGATTGTGGAGTTTAAAAGAAGAGTTTAGAAAGAAAAATCTTCTGTCCTAACTACAACATTTAAAAAAGTTGCAATTAAATTTATAGGATCCCCTACAATTCATGATCTTTTTTTTTGAAGAGTAGGCAATAAAAAGTAATTGTGAGTGCTATTAATAAAAATGAAAATATAGTAAAGTAGAGGCATAGCTTTGCTTTGATTTACAATCTCATTCCCCCAATGGCTTCTGCCCTCCATTTCTCAACATCTATTTTTCTGTCCTTTCTTTCTGAAGAAAGAAAAGGTCACCATCCCTATTCAAAACTTGATTAAACCTGTAAGTTACAGCATGATATGACACCTAGAAACTGCTGTTTCACAGCAGTGTGAACATATTATGCTTCAGCAAGGCTCAGTGCTGTTTTGAGCTCACCTGTGCACTGGGGTATTTGTGGTGGTGTTACTAAATAGACCAAAATGACAAAGGGATAGAGCCGTGATGATTCCTTTTTTGATCTCACCCCTGCATAATATACTTAAAAGAACTTATTTTTGTAGATATACAGAAAGGACACAAAGGAGAGCTTTGTTCCTGCAGTGATGAGTCATAGAATCATTACAGAACAACACAAAATGGTTGAAACATCCAGTTCCAACCCCACTTTCATGGGCAGGGGTTCCTTTCACTAGACCAGGTTGCTCCATACCCCATCCAACCCGACCTTGAACACTTCCAGGGATGGGGCAGCCACACCTCTGGGCAACCTGTTCCAGTGCCTCACCAGCCTCACAGTAAATAATTTCTTTCTAATATCTGATCTAAACCTATCTTTGTTTTAATTATTAATTATATGCTGGGGACATAAAAAATGCAGAAAGCTGGAACTGAGGTGCACCTGAGACCTGTTTGTTTACAGCAAATTGTATTTCAGACCTGTTTTGTCAGTACAGTTCTAACAAACTTTTAGCTTAAGAGGGTGCATTTCACATTGACAAAGGGATCATGCATTATAATTAGGAGGAAAATGTTGAAACAAAATTTTAAGAGCTTTTGTGCAATGAGGGTGAGAAAAGGGAAGCTAGGGATGTGTCATGCTATTTTCAGCTTTTTTATATGTTTCATCTTAAAACTTAATAGTTTTTAAACAATGTAGTTTCTATTGAGGACAATAATTTAATTATGATTGAAAGTTGTCCATCTGGTGGCCTTTTAATGCCATTAAAAGTACTGATTGTGTTCCTGCTGTAGTTGATTTTCTGGTTTTAAACATAAAGCTGTTTGGTTGTTCGTTAAAATATAAGCTTCAAGATGCCATCCAAAACTCATTAAAAGACAGTAGAAATTTTTTCACTCATTTCAGTGGACTTTTGGTCTTGGACACTGACTTGGCATACTGCATGTAACTTGACATTATTATGTGTGCATACTGCATGTAACTTGACATACTTATGTGTGCATACTGCAGCAGTTATCACAGAAGAATGTATTTAGCCTTAGCTCACCCTTGGGAAACAGAAGTATCGCTGTCACCACTTGCAGATGCATCTGTAGATCTGCACACCACGAGTTGTCTTAGTCAGATCAGCGCGTAATCCTGGAGCACATAATTCTGGAGCAATAGCTTACTATTGCATCAGGGATTTCTCTCTCTGCCATGTTTTTGTTATTTGTTTATTTATTGATACCTTCATTTCTGTTCCTGGCACATGCAGAACTTTAATGTAATAATTTCCTTACAGCCTCCCCTTCTGGGTTCAGTCTGCACACAGAAAACGTTTCACTTTTGCTATGGAGGTTTAAAAAATAGCAAATCTCTTTCCTTATCCCTGTTGCCCAACTAAGGCATCTCTTGAAACGAGCTGTCCTTGGAAGACACTTTGAAAAGAGGAAGGTGGGATGCAAATCTGCAACATATGGAGTGCTTTGGGAATCTCACCCTTGCCCAGAGGAAAATCCAGCACACAACTGTGTAATAAAGTCACCTTTGCTTAGTGGTCTGCTCATGGTCTGAAGGTAGTGTGTGGAATCTTGTGGCCTCATGGAATGGGAATTTGGGGCTTGATTTTACTCAGGGATTTTTCTTCCACTGTAGCTTGCTTTCTCACATGAATATAATGTGTGGTAAAAAGGCCACATGCCCAAATCACTGGTGCCTTCAGAATCTTTATTCCATTTCTTCTTTTTAGCCATGCACATAAGGCACTATGTTCTAATTCAAGAGTGTACCCAAGATAGGGAAGATATAATTTACTGATTTAAATATTCTAATATACTCTAAATATCCTTCACAATTGTCAGAAAGGAAAAAAATGGAGGTCTGAAAGTCAGACCAGGAATCTTATTTTCATCTTATCCTTGTCCATAAGACAAGGACAAACAAACCCAAACAAGAGCATAAACAGCATCCACCCATCCCCAGAATTGCTCACACCATTTAGGCAATTTAGAGCAGTAAACAAAGATAAGCAATCTGCATAGAAGCAGCTTTAGGTGACCACAAATGGATACCGCTGTTTAATTCAACCCTCTCTCACCTAAACAAGTTTGTTTTCTCAGCAGTGTTTATTTGTATTAGGGAGTGCTGGGGAAAAAATTCCATCCTCCTCCAGATTATCTGCTTCAATGTTGTGAAAATTCAGTATTTCCCCAGCATGAGAATATATTCCTCCTACAGACACACTCTGTATTTTGTGGTCTCGCCAACATTTGTTAGCTGGTTGCTTTTTCCCTTGTAGCTCACAGCATTTAGCTGGGACTAGAGGTGATCTCCAAAATGGGAGAAGTCCTACAAATCTCAATTTGGAAGAGAAACCCTATCTGATCAGCATTTCTGTCTTGAGAAGCAGGAGAATGGGAGAAAGGATAAGTAAGGCAGAAGCAGACATGTGAAGGTTTGAAAAAATAAATTGGGGGATAGTGACGGGGAATGTTTTCCCTCTTTTTATAAATTTTCTGCTGCTGAACAATGGAAATGGTGAGAAAAAAAAAGTAAGAAAAACTTTTGGGTGAAATATTTTTTTTTAAATCCACAATGAAATAATTGCTTGGCTAAAAGTTGAAAATTACAAACACTTCAAGTTTTAAAAATGTTTTTTCCCTAGCTCATACACATTTCAATAATTTTCACTTTCTTGCGAAAACATACAGTATTAGGGAATGGCTCATTCTCTGTGATGCTGATGGCCTGGACACTGGAGGCCAAGCTTAGTTAGTCCTTCCTGAGACATAGATTCGGTAACCTCCCAGGTGTGGGAATTCAGTAGAAAGAGTCCATCCATTCCAGCTTGCCTTCATCTGTCTTCATTCTTGACTTCCTGTGCAAAACCAGACTTGAGAGGGTAGAATAAAGGAGCCTCTGTTGTTTTCTCCCTCTCCGGAGTTTCGTGGTCTCCCTGATCAGGCAGAGGGGAGCACCTGGGGCTGGATGGGGGTGCGGAGCAGCACTAGTGTATGTGCTGGGAATGGAAAAGGGAAAACAGATGTACGATGAGAATTTCTGTATCAGCAACTACATTCCAGAAATGTGGGGATATCACAGTTCTCCCCTATCTACACCCAAAGACAAGAAAATCCTGGAAATATCAAGAGGCAGATCAAAACCCACAACTTCTCCAAAGAAATTTGGGCTAGTTGCCTGATGCTTAGGGCCTGGCACATGAGCTTTGAACTTTTGGGGTGATAGTCCCTGAGATATCTCAAGCTTTGCAGAGGTAGTGAGAAATTGTCTATATTTGCTCCTCTACTGTACCCCAGTGCAATCTCTTACCTGACAAACAAAAGATATGCATATACAAAGTGAATACATGAAATTGGTGCAGAATTAACATCTGAAGTGAAAATCTGCCCGCTTTCCAAGCCTATTCATTCATGAATCCATGAGAAAAAATGACACATGGTTTATTAGTTTACTTTGTGATTTCTAAACTTGCAGGAAGGTTCTTTCAACAAAACAGTATAATAAAGTATGTTAAAATAATCCATTCACACAGCAAGTCTGAAATAACTTTGAAGCACAGGCTGACAATGACAGAAAGTATTCATATGTGACCCTTACCTTCAAAATAGTTAAGAAAGTACTGGCAAAGGCGCAGAGATTTATATCCACCCACACAGGAGAACATACATGGCGGTGTAGCTCTGTAGCACACAGGGAAACAAAACAGTCTAGCTCAGAATTATCCTCATGAAGGAAAAAGTGCACTCTGCTGGGTAGCAGAGAGCTTCCAACCCAGCAAACAGATCAGAGACCTGCACTCGGGGCTGAATGCTCCATCCTTATGTCTCCATCACTCTTTGGATAGCGCGTAACAACAGCTAAAACTTACACACATTCTGGCTAAAAAAAATAAAATTAAAAAAAAAAGGTGGAAAATATGTTCTAGGTCTTTGTAGCATCCCTTGATGTCAATGGTCTGGATGTCCCATGCAGATGCTGACCAGCTGCTGCAGAGCACTCCCCAGTGTTCGGGCAGAGCTGCAACATTGCTGTTCCCTGGGTTTGCCAGGCACTTTCCACAAAAATGCTGTTATGCACACCTGGCTCCAAAGGCTTCATCGTTGAGGAAGGTAAAGTAAAACATGAGGAGACTGAGGAGAAGCAAAATTAACTATTTATATATCTCAATATTTAATATATAGCAGCAATTCTCACAGCTCTTCACTCAAACTTCATGTTCTAGGAAGGTCTTGTATTAAGAAGCAGGCCTTAAGGATGGCTTTAAACTCATCTTAAATATTCTCTGGGCCTACCTGAGGATACTATCATGAATATTTCCACTAGAACCAGAAAATAAGTGTTCACATCTTTTGTCTCCTAGTCGCTCTTATCAGTAGCTTTTTAACCCCAAACACACAAAGTGAGGCCCCTGAAGGAGGCAATTTCTTTACTCTGAGGGTTTTCACTCTAGGACCCTTAGGGATCAGCTGACAACCCTTTGCAAAGTTTCCTATTTACTCTTATCTCTTGCCTTCTTTTCCCAGGTATTGCTGAATGGAAAAGCCATTGGTGGCTAAGAAGCAGTGGTGACATCCACCAGTATCCCAGGGCTGGGGAAGACCTGGTGGATGCTCTGGCATGGATGTCAGGAGGCTACTGAGGCAGGAAATCATTTGTCCAGTTGCATTCAGGTGTCAGGTGTATTTAGGATTTCACATGATTAACAGCATGAAGCTGTGTTGGAGGAAGTTTAGGATAGATGTTAGGAAAAGGTTCTTCATCCAGAGTGTGATTGGGCACTGAAATTCCCCAAGGAAGTGGTTACAGCACCAAGCTTGCCAGAATTCAAGAATCATTTGGACAACGCTTTCAGTCACATGGTGTGATTATCTGGGCTGTCCTTTGCAGGATCAGGAGTTGGACTTCAATGATCCTTGGGAGTGCCTTCCAATTCAGGCTATTCAAATATTCTATGATATAACTCCATCCAAATTCGCTTGTACTTGGGTTTCTGCAATGTAGGCTCTTGGTGCTGCCAAAACACCCTCACTCAGAAAGTGCATTCCTGTCCTCTCATTTCAGCTTATTAGGAACATCTCTAATAAAGTCAAGCTCCTAATTTCAGTCATTTGGATCATATTTGGATTACACGTCTAAAGTGAGCAGTATGATAACCAAACATGCCTTGCTTCCACAGTTATAACCATATAGAGCCATACTTCCATAATTGCATGCCTTCATGTGTATACACAGGGGCCTATGATAGTTCAAAAAATAATGTATTTTGCAATTCCCTGTCTGAAAAATTGGAAAAGGTTTTCGTAGCTATTCCCACTTCCTTTTCTAAGCACCCTCAGTGCCAGCTAGGCAAAACCAAGGTTCTGTGGAGGTTTGCTACAGCACAGGGTATTGCTGGTGCAGCTTCCCTTGCTGCAGTGGCTGCTGTCAAATCTGTCCTGAGGAAAACCTTTTCCTCCTTTCCCATCTCCTACAATGGTAGTTTGTCTTCTCATATTGCAATTTCTAAAGCATCAGTATGGATACACACTTTTAAACCACATTTCAGTATTTCCTAAGAAAAAACAGCTAGGAAGCTTTCTGTGCTTGACAAAAGTTCGGTTTGGCTGCTGCATTGCAGCGAGGCTGGTATCATTATGTTGCCTTGATAACACAGGTTGACTGCCAATAGAGTTTATACTTCTACACATTTAAATGCTTGGTTGCCAAGTTAGAAACAAGTAAATATGGTGAAACAAATACAAACAGAGCAAAGGAGTTTTCAAGCTTTCAAATGTAGCCCTGGTTTGCAGAAGCTGTGCAGCTGTGCCCAGCCCTGGCCTGGGGCTGCAAATCTGGCTGGTGGCCATCAGCACTGTAAATACAACCAGTGTTTTCCGGCTCTTTAATAAGTAACAGCTATGGGAGGTCTGGTGATGACACTCTTGAAGTAAAAGGTTAATAGACACGAGATGACTTTCCTAAAAAAAAAGGAAAAATGAAAAATAACTAATTCAGAGGCTGAGAAGCAGTGAGGAAGTATCTCTGTATGGGCATCTACTTCTAGTTTTACTCCTATAAGCAAGACGCATAAATCATTCTCTTCATGCTGGAAAAAAGGTGCAGCCCCAGGACTAGGAGCAATGGTGGAACCTTTGACTTCATTTTAGCATTGTGCAGATACACATATCCTGCTGAAATACTGGTGGAGTGGTTAAGCCATGTACACACAACAGCTCCTACATTTACTGCTGCACCAGGAGCTGTGTCATCTTGTGTGGATCCAGTCTGCAGACAAAGACCTTTGTGTTATGGTGAGACAATGCATTAGGTAGAAAATCATGCTGTCTCATGAAGGCAAGATTCCAGCATCTGGGTGGTGGCCAAGAGCAGCATTTGGAGAAGATGTGCAAGATTTGCATCAGGAGGAGAGCTTCAGTTCTTCCCTTCACGGCTTCCTTTGGTTGGTTGGCAAGCAAACCATACTGCTTGAAATAGGGTCCAGTTCCTCTCGCCAAAGTCCTTTCCAGCACCTTAGCTGATGGGAATGGCAAAGGCAATGTCCTTCTTTCTGCTAGAGAGTCACTTCCTCAGAGAGATCCCAGGACATTCTGGGGGTTATAACATCGGGGTTATTCACAAAAGTGAACCTCTTCTGGAGATGGAAGCTGTACCTTCAAGAGACATGCAGATTTAGGTCTTTCAGCACACTCTTCAATACAAAATGACACCGTATGACTTCCAAGCAATGCAAATAAAGATGCTTATGGCATATTGTTTTTAGAAATATAAATTTTCCATCTCAAACTGTACAACTAAGAGATCACAAAGTACTAATGTGCACTTCAGAGCTTTTGCATAATAATCCTGTATTTTAATCTGAGGCAGTTAAACCATCAAATAAACAAATTCTTGCATTTTCAATAACTGTATGTATCTGGATGCCTCCCAGTAAAAAAATCACAGGATTACATTAATAACATACATTGCATTATACAAGTTAATTTATCCTTGAACAGACCATTAAATATATATTGGTTTTACGTTACATCACTCGTACCCACCAAAGTCTACTGATAAACCACATGTAGCAGAAACAGCTGCATAAGTATTTATTGAGCCCCTAAGCAAATGGCTACGGTAATAAATCATTTGCTGTGTTTCCAAAGACTAAAATTGTGTTGAATTCTTAACTGATGCAGTGCCACTGTCTTCAGAATGCCCTGTTTATCTCATTGTCCTTAGATAACTTGTTGCTTGCCCTTGACAAAACATTTTAAAATTCTCTTGAGGTGTATGTATGGTATTACATCCCAGTTCTGGAAAATCTTACGGCTTGTCCTTAACAAAGACCTTTCTGCAGGAATAAGGATTTCAAAATATGTGTCTCTAAGGGGTCACTTGTTTCAGCTTTCTGGTACATAAATAGCTTAGGGGCCTACTGGGGTGCAGATAGCTATCCCAATCATTGGTGAATGAAGTATAAATGAAAACGTAATCCTCTACTCTCAAGTTTTTTTTCTTTATTTGAATCCCAATATTGCTTTCATGCCAGTGTCCCATTAAGCACATCATTGATTTATCTGGATTGTACTACAGAGGCTGACAGTAGATAATTCATCAAACATTTTAAATACTGTGGGTATGTATCTGCTGCTTCAATGCTGATAAACTACAAATAGCCAGTTCTTTAACATATTTGGCTTCCCAGCATTTTTATTGATCTGGGATTTCTACTTCTTATAATTTTATTGATTTGCTTTGCGAGTTTGGTAGTGTTAGGATTTGTGGTGGTTTTTAGTTTACAAATAGTTTTCTTGAGGTAAACATCAAGGAGGGACCATGGTCATTCTACTGGGAAAAAAAACCACGTTACTGAACTATGTAGGTTTGGAGGACTCCTTTCTAAATAGGGCTCAGAGAGAGAGAAACAAAGGGTATTTCTCTCACACCTGGGCAAAATTACAAACAGTTACTGTTTGAGCAGATTTAATAATCCCATTATCAATCTTGGAGCTCGATGTGATTTAGTTGCCAGTGGACACCAGTGCAAGTGTGCCCAGCACCCTGGTAGCCAGCCCTGTGGGTCCCCAGGGGTCCCCAGGGGAGGTTTGGCCATGCTCATCTCCCATTTATATTCAGCCTCCTCTGACAGCTGAATCCAGACACAGTAAATCCCACAGAGCAGGGAATTTACTGCTTGTAAAGCTGCAACAGAGCAGCCCAGCCATAAAATTCTGTTCCATAAGCACTGATCTGAATTAACCCCTAATCAAACCCTAAAGCCTGGGTTGCAGAGGCTGCTCTTTTGTATATCTTCCACAGATTTTTTTCTTTCTAGTCAACTTTCCCTGAACCCAGGAGGAGCAGAATTGCCTTAAACGTATTGTATGATCGACTGCAGGAGCTGCCTTGGTGACTGTGCTTTATTTTTACAATAATGGCATTCTCCAGGATTCTTCCTCTGCAATTTGCATAGTTTATCTATTGATCGAATGAATTGCTGCATTTGCCAGCTATTTGTCATCTCTCACTACCATCTGAACTACAGGAATACATTTTAGAGTGGAGGTTCATTTTATTTTTGTTTTTGGCAGTGTGGTGAAGCTTTTATTCCAGTAGCAACACTGAGCTGTGCTTGATGAATTACAGCTACCTCTTAAGATTTAAGACCGGGGATGTAAAGATGTTCTTGGCTTAGCATGCACTATCATCACATATGGAAAACATAAATGGTCACAAAAACTTCTTGATTTAAAAGGTGAGATTTATTTTCATTTTATTAAAGCCCTCTAATTTCCCGAGTGTCATATATCTGCTATGTTGACCTCTGCTTTGCTTCTTATTGCAATGGAGAAAACTTTATCTGGGGATTGAAGCTGTTAGGTCAATACAAGGGTTTTCATGGGGGGATTTGTCAGAGCAGATTGAATAGTGCAGCATAAAGGTGAAGACTCATTTATAGCTGTGGAAAATAGTTCCCTTTCTTTGCTCCAAAGTTTTATGCTTAGAACAACTTAAATTTTCCTCGCCTTTACACACTGTGCAATCCTGATAACTGTCCTGTCATTACTATTGTTTTGGACAAGTTGTATAGAAATAATAGTTTTATTCTATTTTTGTCCTCAGTACATTGGCTCAGTACAATGGAGAGGACTACATTTTCCTACAAGGAAAATTCATGAACTAAGTGGCTTCCATTCCCTTTTTGACTGTGAAGCTTCTGAATTTCTTGCCAAGAATTTCAGGGCTTACCTAAAAAATCTCATGCTAGGATTCAACAGCTCATGTAATTTGCAAGATTCTGTCAAAAGTCATTAAACTATGATGCTATTAAAGCCAGTTAGCAGATAAATATGCCCAAACCTACATCTATCTAACTTCTGCTGCATTTCCAGTATGGTCTCACAGTGAGGGAGTGGAAGTGACAGGGAAGGGGCTCCTTTTTTTGCTATCCCACCTGGCAAGATCCACCTAAAATGGTATCTCCTGAGAAATGAAGGGGCTCTGCCCTGGAGAACACAAAAAAGGAAAGGGTCCTTTGCTTTTTTCAACATCATCAGGTCAAAAGAGATTTTTCAGAGATCTAAGAGAGACCTCACTTTAACTGCTGAAATGCTGTTGGAGATGTCCCATATGGAAAAGAAAGCTCTTCCAAGAGTTCCTTTAAAAACCTTTAAAATGAAAAATATTAGGTAACCTAAGTGTATGCTAATGGTCTCCTCATTAACACTGTTCTTGCAATATGTAATATATTAGGTCTATCTGATGTGAAAAGGGAAGGCCCACAAAGGGTGTAACTAAACCACTGAAGATGTGAGGATTTAAGTTGTTCTGAGAATCAAACCATTCTGAAAAATTAGTGCAATGGATAGTGTATCTTTTCATCTATCATCTTTTATAGTGCAGATAAATCATCTACAAATATTCACAGAATCATAGATTCACAGAATATTCTGAGTTGGAAGGGACCCACAGGGATCATTGAGTCCAACTCTTAAGGGAATGGCCCATACAGGGATTGAACCCACAAACTTGATGTTATTAGCACCATGCTTTTTCACAAAATCCCTAATGAAAAATAAATACATATGTAAACAAAACATATATATACATACATCATAAAATGTTGCAATTTAGCAAAGAGCAATACTCTAGAAATATTTTTTGTCTCTGTCTATATATGCATCAAGGTTAAGAGTTGCCATGCAAGGTGGCTGTTTAAGAGGCATGACTATAAAAAACTCCTTGAATCTACGGAGGACAATATGTTTAGTGCACAAAAATAAATACTCATGTAAAATTGATTGGGGAAAAATGAAAATAAGATAATTATAGTTATAAATCCACTGGAACAGTGGGATGTGAACAGCATGGTTTGATTAGACAATTTGCAAGTTGATTAGTGATCCTTATCTTTTCCTCCAGCATTTAATTGCCCCCGTTGGTCTTACTTGGCCTGATGAGAGATCTCAAGGCAGAATTTAGCACCTAATCATGCGGGCAGGTGCTCAGAAAGAAACCGTATCACTGCAATGGAAATCCAAACTCTTCTCAAAGCAATCTTTACAAGGGATTTTCACCACGCCAGGTGAATTTGATACAGCATGACTTTACTCACAAATCTCTGTGGCACATGTCAAACAGTTTTTCCCTCTCAGTCCAGTAGCTGTGCCTGACCTACAGTCCACAAATGATTGCTTTCCATTGGAGGGTCCTGGGGGTTTACTCCTCGTGCATAAACCTATTCCTGGAAACTAATTTTTCTAATTTTTCTTTTTTTTTTTTTAGTAGTCCCCAGACCTTTCCCCTGGGTAGCTCCAGAATCTTTGCTGATGGCAGAGGAGAGTGATGTATTCCTGCACGCCAAACTCACCTTTCAGCACCCAGTGGTCCCTATTGCATGGGGATGAGGAAGGCTGGTAGCACCCCCGTTGTGCATCCTCTTTCCCTTGGTTTTCTTAGGAAAAAGCAATAGACCAAGACAAAGAGGATACAAAATAAACTGAGACCGTCTGTGCTGTGTGTCCAGCCCACCTCCTTGGACTTCCAGCTCCTTCATCTTTGCAATGCAACCATCAATAGGGGTCACCAACTGCATAAAAATATGACCCCGTACATTGGTGATGTAACTCCAAGTGTTTGCAGAGCATTCAGCAGCTATTCGTGGCATGAATCAGTGCAATCACACTTACCCAGCGTTGTTGCAGGAAGGCCTCCACCCACAGCAGCACTTTACTGGGGCTGAGCTCACCACCCCCGCTGGTTTCAAAAGGCAGACAGCACAAGTGTTTCAAAGACAGGGTTGAGGCACTCGGTCCTTTCAAAAATAATTGAAACTTTAGGTGTCTGTCTTTTATAGCCTTACTTGCCTCCCATGAACTGCTTCAAGAAAAAGTCAACAGCACCATGCAGGGTGAAACACTGTCTAACATGGGGCTTTCATGCCAAATATTTCTCAGGAAGATTCATCTAATCTAACTTGGGACATTCAAACTTTCTTGCCTAAGTTTAAGGTAAGTTCCATACAAAGGTCATTCATCTCATTTTAAAATAGGAAGTTGTGGTGTCTTATTTCTTTTCACTGATTATAAAAGAAACCTGAGTGTAAAACACCAAGTTTACATTTTTCTTCACCATAGTTAACTGGTTTAAAGGCACCAGTGGTCAGCTAATTCACTGAGGTCTCTTGCCCACCAACAGATTAATTCCAAGCTCATGGCAAAACCACAAAAAAATTTTTAGTGCATGGCTCTGCCCTTAAAAGTCCATCATTTGCTTATTGTTGTAATCCTGAAAGCCCTTCAGATTTTTCTGAACTATATTCTGATTCTTCTGTCTTTGTCAGTGACAAATGTCAGCATTGGCATGCTTTTTTGTCATGTTCACTAATAGAATGTTCATTCTAAGCCCAGTTTTTTAGTAGCTCCCTAAATAGTTGTCTTCTACCCCAATAGTTTATTTAGCTACTATTTCCATATTAGCCAGTTCTTCACGTGCCTCGGATATGTTCCTCATGTAGTTGTTTCTAAAGAGACATTGTATGAAATACTTAAAATAAGATGAGAAAAAAGTTGGGAGTTTTCCCTACTAAGAATCAATTAAACTTATCAGAGAAAGGGAGGTTAGTAACCTACCTTGGATTAAGCTGTGCTAAGCTATACTTTCTTTTGCCTACCTCTGCTGACTGTTGAAATCAAACTAACAGTTGGTGTTCAGCTAGATCAAAATTTTCATGCTTTCTATAATGTAGAAGATACCCTTGCTCAGCTCCCAGCATCCATTCCTGAGATAACATATCAATTTACTAGTTTTGGCAGGTTCCTGTGTAGGTTCTTTCAGGGTTTTGGATTGAGATGAGACTGCTGTCTTTGGCCAAAAATATTAAGCCCTTAGACTTTTTCCACTCCAGATGTTTTCTCGTTCCCATGAGTCCCACCATCTTTGCCCCACGTCACTGTGCTTACTAAAAACTGAAGTAAAGTTTTCATTTTTATTTTGGCCCATGCTTAGGTTATCTTTATCCCCCACCCCCAATTTTTACTGCAGAGCTGTCTCAAATTCCTCTTTTTGCTCTCTCTTTGTTTATATGACTAAAGAACATTTTACAACGTGTTTTTAATTTCCTCTGCAAGGTGTAACACAGCCCAGCTTTTGACAGATCTCACTTTCTCCCCACACTTTCTGACCTCCAAGATGCAATTTTCCATGTTAGTCAGCCCCTTTTTTTCCATTTCTTGCAGACTCGTTGCCTACTACTCGTATCCTTTTCAAGTTGGATTGTCACCAGTTGGGTCTGGAGTTCTTCTCTGTGAGTTTTCTCTTCCTGAAATGCAGGCTCAATTATGTATCTTTGACTTCAGGAATCTCCTTTGCAGCCAAGTCTCCAAGTTCCTCAGTTTAGTTCAGTTGAATACACTCCTCTGAGATTGAAAAAAGCCAAACATGAGAACCCAGAAAAGCATAGGGTTTTTTATTTTTCCATTCAGTTTAATCAGAAAGCTCTATGATCTGTTTGATCAGGGCTATTTTCTACAGCCTCCTCTTCTATAACATCCTCATTATGTCTAAACTGGCACTACCTCCTGAAGGCTTAATAAATATCTTAAAAACAGTCTTGTCATCAGTCCAGATTTAAGAACATCAGAGCTGTGTCATCACCTGTAGCCTCCATTTTTTAATTGATATAATTCTGCTCTGATCTTTTTCTAGGAGCAGGTGTCCTACAGGTTCTGTTGACTAATACTATTCCACTGTCACATAGCCACAGTCAAATTTTATCTAGAGGGTCTTTAGTGGATCTGTGCTACTGCTGTAATAACGTAGATTTACAGTGCTTTTCAAGAAGGCAATGGACCTTGATTAATTTTATTGTATCATGCTTTTCCTTCTCTACGCACTACTACATCAGTAGTGTACTGTGTTTTCCTCTCACCACTACCTCCCTGCCCCTCTGTCCTGAGTTCTGCCTTCCTCAGAACCCTGTACTCCAGCCAGAAGGAACATCCCATGTTGCAAATGCCTGGTTTCAGGTCCTTTACCACAACATTTGCCTCCTATATCTCACTGCATGGGCTCATTGCTCTGTGTCCAAGCACTCAGTTCTCGCGCCCTGACCTCTCTCAATTTCCTTGCAAGCGAAGTTGTTTCACTGCCTTTTGCTTACCTGGCCACCTGTCTTGTGAATATAACTTTATGTTTTCTCCTTGCTTGCAGATTTCTATCTTGGCTATGCTGGTTTTTTTCCTTCTTCCTCACTTATTCCATTTTGCGTTTCCTACCTATTAACCTGGTGAGATAACTTGAGTCTGTTCCAGCCGTAATCCTGGCGCTTTGATACTCCATGTACAAAGGCAGTTCAGCCAATGAAGACAATTTTCCTCCTGTGAAAGCTTTCCAGTAATTGAATGTGCCAAAACCCTCCTTTCCAGCTCTGTCCTTGAGCTATTTGTTGGTTTTGTAAGCTTGACAAGCTTTCAGCTTTACTTGTTAGGAGCTCTGAGACTTAAACTGCAGGTTACTTAAGCCTTCAGCACTTTGGCTGACAGAAGTCACTTTACAAAAAACATCACTGGATGATTTTTTCCCTCCTAGTCTACTCTTGTGTCATAAAGAGATCTAAAAATGCATGTACCTGTAATTTTCAACAGAGCAACAAATAAAAACAAGATTCAAAAGAAATGTGCAAATTAAAACCAACCTCTGTCATTCTTAAAAATATATTTTTCTATACTGCTGGAGCTTTGCACAGCAATCCTATGGAGCTGCTTTGTATTACTGATAACTTCCCATCTTACGTGCTACATCAAAAGAGTTGTTCCCTTGTACAGTTGTTAATGTGACATATACTCTTAAAACGTTAAAGAGATGAAACTTATACTTTAAATGTCTGCCTAAAATTCCACGTGCTTCATTGAATATATATTTGGAAATGAAGAGGTTGCTCTAAATGAGAATATATTGACAAATATTTAAGATAGAATCAATACAGTCTTTCTAAGTTTCATATTAAACTATAAAAAATATTAAATGAACAGTCTGCAGTACAGTTTCTTACACAGGCTTTCCAAGAGTCAGCACTTAATGCCTTCTTTGATACACGTACATTAATTTAATATGTATGCTTTGCCCAAGAACATGAATAAATCATTCCTTTTAATGTTTTCATTTGCATGTTTAATTTAAGTATGGGAATCAGTGGAAACACACTTAAATGCTTATGCTAGTTTATTCAGTTTGTTTTGAAAATTATTGCATGCAGCATGGGCGAGAAAGAAGTAATCTAGGTAGAAGCAGAGTTGATGGGAAAGTGGGTTGTAATTTACTCACACGTCTGTATAGTGGACATGCGGTCTCAAATCTGTAGGGAAATCAGTATTTTCTATTGCATTAGAATGGGATTAAAAAACAATGTCAACATGATCGGAACCAGTTTCTATAAAAACGTAAGTTAATTGACTAAATTTCCCAAGCTGTATATTTTCTGGCCTAGCCCTGCTATAAGGACTATCCTGCCTGCTTCCACCTAACTTCAGAGAAATGGCACCATTAGTGGAGGCAGAACTGAGGCTTTCATGAACATCTGTGAGCATTTTGATTTTCAATTACAAGATCATGATTACTTTTCCATAATTCTCTGGAAGTACCTATTCCGCAGGAACTTCAGGATTTCTTTAAAAACTAATTGAAGAAACCACAGAATTTTTATAAGAATTTCTGTAGGATATTTCTGGAATTGGTATTTTTGAACAAGGCTGTCATAACAGGAGTCAATTAGGAGAGAGATATTAGTCCTGATTAAATTATAAAACATGATCAGAAACTATAAGGAAGACCTATCTTTATTTATAATATCAAGGAATGTTTGTGGATGGGCAGATGAAGGGAAAAGGATGGGATAGGGTGCTGTTACTTCTGTGACAGCACCTCAGGGATGTTTTAATGCATTTCTCTGGAAGAGTTTCACAGATCTCTTACAAGAAATGTGATGCTTCCCTGTGCAGGTGCCCATCTCTCACACAAACGTCTCTTAGCAAGGATGTGGTCTGGCAAAAAGAGGACTTGTGAGCCCAACAAAGCACCTTATGGTTCTGCCTTTTAGAGGGGCAGAGCTGGGGCTCACAGCCTCCTCCTGAAAAAAGAGCTATCCCCCCCACCCTCCCAATCCTTTTCAGTAGAAGCTGTGATTGAAGGGGACACCCCATGACGTCCCACTCATCCTTTGTCCTTGTGGGAGTTAGGGCTCATCGTGCTGACCCCAGCCCTGCAATTCTTCCTCCTTCCTCTGTAGCCTGAGACATCTTTGGTTTTGATAATTTCCTTCTCCTGCTCCTCATCCAAGGGACCTGGGCTTGCTCTTCATTTCATACCACCCCTCACCCTCCTTCCTGTCCTTCTCTTCCTACAAGGGATCGTACACCCCCTGAGCACTCCCTGCCCAGCTCCTCTGCCTCTCCTGTCCCTTTGCCCAGCACATGCCCTTAAACCCTTCTGTCCAAAATCAGGCCTTTAGCAGCTACCATCACCCTCAGTTTGCAAGAAGTCATCTTCTTGCCCCAGAATAAAATTTTCAGCGAACTCTTGGATTTGGATTTTCAGTGGATTTCTCTCTTGCAGATGCTGCATGGGGGCTACAGGATTCAGCCTGAAAATCCTTGCTGGATGTAAGAAGGATCCTTCAGAATATGGCTGCTTTGCTTGTTGCCTTTAACTACTTTGCAAATAAATGCACCCAGGGATCTGACATCTCCAGACCAGCATCTCAGCAAGCCTTTTCTACAGCAGCCGGAGAAACCACCACATGTACCACGGGGTAACTTCTTGCCTGAGCCAAAGAGGTGATGGACAATAGGGGAGGGATGAAGTTAGGGAAGACTAGAAGGTCTCACAATTACTCAGTTTTAGGTTATGTACTTCCAGAAGGTTTTACACATTTGTTTTATACCTGTTTGACAGTTAACATGGTCTTACACTTTGTAAACATCTCTGAAGAGTGAATGTTGAGCAAAGATACACGGGAGCTACACAGGAAAAGGCTTTCTTTGGATTTTCTGTCTGTTTTGTTTAATTAAAAAGTTCAGTGGTGCAGAACTAGTTATGTATCACAAAATTTGTGGGTCTTTGGGTGTCTTTAGGTCTCTTCTCTTTTTGTTGTAACAAAACAGTCCAAAAGTCTTGCATTTGCTCTATTACATTTAAGAGCATAGCACAATATCCTTATGAATTTGGAAAAATTAATAAAAGCTTGGTTTTTTGTTCTTCTGGACCTATGATCCTAATTTTTGAAAAGCAAGGTATGATTTACTGCATGACATTGAACTTTCTCCTCTTTTAGAAGTGAATACTTCTGCCATTACACTAGTTAAAGCTAATTTGCTGACAAGACAGTTACAAAATCCCAGCTTACCTACTTTCTTCTACTTATTAAATAACATTTCAATGCAGAAGAACTCAGGCTAAGTCTTCCTTTTTCCCCCATAAATAAACATACAAAACCAAACAAACAATATCAACAAGATTTTTACTGGAGACTAAACAGTAAAACAGCAAGTAACAGACCACATTTTCCTGATGTGTTTTCCTTGAAGTACAAAATGCCTGGAACACAATTCAATCTAAAACGAGAAGCTGGAGTTCATGTTTTACACCACTGTAAGACATTATAATAAATTTAACAGTGTGTCACTGGTATGAGGCACTAAGTGAGCACCACATACAGACAAGTGCCAGTTGAAGAGGAACTACTTTCACACATGGCAGAACTGCTCTGACCCTCCCAGGGTTCTGGCGGCCTGCAACCCAGCTGCAGGTCACTCCAAAAGGCCAAGAAACGATGTGGACCGGCTCCATACCCCCTGTGGAAGGACTCCTCTGGCTCTTGGACCTGCAAATCTCCACAAGTCTGTATATGCTTCAGCAGCTACACAACACAACCAAGTATCAAGTGTTTTGTACTCCACCTCAGTACTTGGTTACTGCTCAAAACTCCACTCACGTGTTACACAGTGAGAAATCTGTCAGCAGTGAGCAGGGATTGTGCTCTTGTTGCTTGCCTGTTAATGCATCCAGATATCTACAATCCCTCCTGAACTGCTTTACCTTCTGGCAATATGGAAAGAGCTATTTCTCACCCCCAGTTCTACACGCTCTAACATGCAAAAGCCAACCGAAGCATTGGCACTTACAAGCTGGGGTGGGATGCATTTTGTGTGTTTTTAACCAGCTAAAATTGCAAAAGGAAATTCCTGCTCTTACTTAGATGGTGTTTTAAGACGGGGCAAATGCTCCCTCTGGAGGTGCTCATCCCTGCAGCGTGCACAGAGGCAACGCAGGGCATGCATGCTCTGCCTCAGGCAGAAGTCAACAGAAATTCCCAGAAATTCTTTAAGAGAGGATGATCATCAGGAGGAGGGGAAAGGCTGGGGTTCCTAAACCAACTGGCCAATTCTAGTCACAAAACAGTACAATGGCTGAGACCTCAAAGGTATACAAGTTGCTCTGGCAGGTCCCTGCTTGTACCCCTTTGGCATGGGAGAACTCATGGGAGACACTGGAGATGCTCACAATATGGGGATACAGAGACTGGCGACCCAAAGCTGTGTCAAGTGGGGTTTCCCCTGAGTTGTTGCTCGACGAACACCTTTCAAAGATGACGCCAACCTGTGTGTGCTGCAGCCAGGCTGAGCTCAGGTGCTGTGCCCAGTGTATCCTGCCATCTGCACAGTAGGCTTTTTGCTGGATATAGAAAATTGCAGCACATCCTTCCTGATTTTGGCATGAATTAACTCATCCTGCTACAGGTGCACAGAAAAATGCAGTCCCAGGTGTAGGGAAAATCAGCTCTGTTGATTTTTGCACCATTGATAGGGAAAAGCTTGGTGGAAACTGAAGCCAAATTTGGCTCAGTGTTAGTATGGGACAGGAAGATCATAAGCTCATTGGACATGTCTGTATCTGTACTTGTGTGGCCAGACACTTCATAACCAAGAAAATTTATGTCATGCTGAGCAGATTTGAAAGCGAAACTTATCCTAGTAAACCCAGCATTTAAAGATGGAGAGAAATAAGTAAGATGAAAGTGTGTTTCTACCCACTACAGCTCTGTTGTGGTGTACAAAATTAGCCTAAAGCACTTTCCAAAATAATTTCCAACACTCCTGAACCCTTGCAAATCATTTGTTTTGTTTGGTTTGGGGTTGTTTGGGTTTTTTAATTTGGAGGAAGAAAATGCATCCTTTCTTCTGGATTTTCTGACATATAAGAGCAAGAGCTGTAATGCATCTTTCTGCTTAGTGGTGCATGATATTGTGGATTATGGGTCTCCCTCTTCCTAAATGCTGCCTGTTTTTTCACTGGCAGGTGATGGAGACCAACTAGGCCAGGCAGAGTCACTGTTCAGGTCATCCGGAGATGTTGTGGCAGCACCAAGTGCAATAGGAAGTAAAATCATGGCTATTTCTAGTGTAAATTCTGTACTTGTAGAGAAAAAAGATAAAACTTGTGTAAAACTGCCTTGGGTTGCTGTAAGTCACCGTGGTGGTTGGGATTACACAAGAAAGACACTGCGTTATTTTCTGTTACTATTTTATCACAAATTTGTCTGTTTTCTGATTATTTGGACTGGCCTTCCCTTACCTGTACTCTTTTTTAGCTGTGTGTGTAGCCATTAGCCATCAGTCTGTCACCCACAGTGCCTCAATAGTGCACTGTCTGACACAGACAGCAGGACAGAGCTCAAAATTAAACCTGGAAACCATTGCATCTGTAAAAAGATTCATTGTAAGTATTCTAGTGACCACGTTGGTCCTCTTCATCCATCATCAGCAGAGTATTTGATAATTTATGTTATATATATATGTATTTTTGTTTATTGTTATATTATTATTAATAATATTATTATATTTATGTTATATAATTCTATATTTGCTCCTTTGAGGGAATTGAAAACATCTGTGTTAAAGATGCATCAAAGCAGAGCTGTGCCAGGAGGAAACCACAATCTCGACATCTCTGCAGACCGATCCAAAGAAATCAGAGCACCTCCAGCACACGGCTTGTCCCCTCACACAACATCTCTGCCACTACACCACACAAAGCAGCCTCAGAGAGTCACTGCTCAAGGGATCAATGTGAGAAACCTCTGGGTCAGAAACCCCTTTGAAGCTGAAAACTCTGGGCCTTGTTCTCACATCTGGTCAATTCACATTTGTCCCAGAAGTGTGAGAGAAATGCAATAGTCACTTTTGGGACAGGAGATTTGGGCAGACAGATCCTAAGGCTGGCTTTAGCCTGGGCTTTATTACTGACATGGAGATGTCTGTGTGCTCAGCTCTGCTTTTCATGCAGACCAGCCTGTGCCAGGCTGCCCCATGGCTGCTCCACACCAGTAGTAACCCCTGTACTCGGGAGTCACACCAGCCACTCTTAGTTTTTTGCTATTCCCAGCATAAGGATATTTGTCAGGAGATAAGATGGTCTTTTTATAGTCAGACCTGGAGTTTCCATGGTGAAATTAGCCAACAGGAGTTTCCTCTGCAAAGAAGAGCATATCCTTTACGGGCAAAAACATGTTACTCCCTTGGTTGTGAGGAAGTGTCATTGTCTGAAATCTATTCTGGTGTTTAAGGGCTCTCTATCCTCAAAGAAATATTTTTAACCTGAAAGAAATATTTATACTGTCCAGTGAGAGCAGTTCACCAGGTTATTCTTAGTTCTGCTTCCGTGTTTGCTTTGTCTGTGTATCATTTTTTTCCTATTGATGTTTTTTTATAAACATTTAATAGAAAATGAAAGCAAAGGTAATAGATTAAAGTAATTCCGGGAATTAATCCACTGACAAGGACAAAATAACACCAGGGATTAATTTGATTTCCCGCAGTCAATGTGTATGCTAACCAACAGGAATGATTTTGATACAATATTTTCTAAAAATTTTGTAAGCCTTTGAAGATGCCCAGAGCCAGCACGTGGGCTGGATCAGCTCTTCATACCAGGCATTAAGCAGAAAACCACCTCTCATCCTTCTGATATTCAATGTGCTGGGCTAGAAAATGAAAAATCATTTTATTTTAAACTAGGCACCTTGAAGCAGGAATTAATAAAGAGCTGATTATGAAACCATATGCAAAAGCTCTGGTGTTGGCACAGAGTTCCGTTCATGGGCTAACCCTGACCTCACCCATGGTGGCTGAGAACCAGGTCCATTAAAACCCACAGGATTACAACACTATAAGCCTGGTGTGTGACCACAGTCACAACCAAAAGGTAGCAGAGGATTATACATGTAATAAGTTAAAGAAATTTGGGGTTTTTTTCCCTTAGACCTGGTCATCTTAATAAATTGGCATTTTGCTGATGCTGACTATCTAAGTCCATGGTTTTTTTCCCTGCCTGCTGAAGTCAGCATGACTGAAATGCCCATATTTCAGCGTTTTGCAGAACGAGGTCCTTACAGTGCTTATCTGCTCCAGCATCCTTGTCTTTCTTTCCTTGATGCTCCCCCGAGGGAGTGAAGTGACTGTGATGGATGTGTTTTCCATTGCTAACAGTCAGTTAGAACTACCTGCTACCCCCTGATGAAACGGCTCTGATTCTGCTGCAGAATAATGAGAATTAATGACTCATTTGCTAATTACGCTTTTGTTGTATACTTCTCTGCTTATTTTCTGCAGGAGCTGAGCACCCTTGACTTACTGATGGCAAGGCATGAAGCACCCTTGAAAATCAGAGTACTGGATGATGTATAAGCACGGCTTGAAAACATGCTGGAGCTGTGGCATGTTGATCTCATCTGCATTGCTGAGGTCACCAGGGCAGATCTGCCTTCTACAAAGGGAGGGTTGCTTCAGGCGTTTCAGAAGTGCCCCTCTAAATACATCCATGGTTGTGACAAATGTCAGTGCAAAGCAGTTCTTCGACATAAATGTAAAGAGAAAGTTTTGATAAAATCATTCATATTGGAAATCCCAAGGATTCTGTTCAAAACGTATGGATAATAAATCTTATATCTTATTCTTCTAAAATAATCAATTCACCGAAATAAAAATGCATGTGCTAGAGAATATGATCTTGAATTTGTATATTTACATGAGTCAAAAACGTTTGGGGTAAAAAGCAGTAAATCTCAACTTTTCATCGAACAAAACAGATAAATATCTGTAGAGGCATGGAGATGCTTCCAGAGAGAAAGAAAGACACTCCAAAACTTCCCCCAGCAAGCTTTGGAAATAGGCTCCAACCTTATCTAATACTCTAAACCCACACACCAAATCCAAACCAGGATGCTGGATTTTAGGTTTGATTTGAACTCTGAGGCTTAATGTCCTGATTCCCATGTGCAATATTAATGATGGTATCGAGCAGTGGGGTGCTTTATAGTCACTTTCAGGTCTTGTTTGTGACTTTAGGATCACCTTGCTCCCAGAAGACAAAACTAGTATTAATGGCAGGTTGTTATAAATAAATGCCATATAAAAACCTTAACAATGTTATGCATTTGGCTTATTTTTTCTTTTTTTTTTTTTTTAGTTTTACATATATTTGAGAGTCTGTGGCATGTAAGGGCGTGAAGAGGAGAGGCATGGGGTCAGAGTGTGTCCGCAGCAGCAATCCCAGCCATCCTCTGCCCCTCACTTTCTGTGGCCCACAGTAACTCATTTAAGCTCTCTGTTTCAGCTTCTTCAGAATAATTATGCTTAGCCCACAGGGGTGTTGAAACAGGTTAATTAACTCAGGTTTGTAGAGACTTTTGAAGATGTCAAGCCCTGTAAGTGCTGCTTGTTATGGATGTATATTGTCGCACACTGTATGGATGGTGGGATTAGGGAGTGTTTGATATTGTGCAACCGGAGAGAAAAAAGAAACAAGGAACATCCTTAGGGAGCCTGAGCAGTGTATGTTTCTAAGCACAGTTCTTTCCCCATCATCCCCATTCCATTCAAATACCTTTCTCGGGGGCCTAATGTTTTGCAGTGAAGTTATCACATATCCATATGCAAACTTCTAAGAAAAGTTATAATTAGAAATTTAATATTTCCATTAGCTTTTTGGCTTCATAACTGCTGTGGCTACAGCTGCTAAAACAATAGTAACTTTCAGCCAAAATCAGTTAGTTTTTACTTCCAGCTGTATTAGTGTCTTAATCCAGCTGTCGGTGTGGCCACACAGGTACTAGTCTCTTGGATGAAACAGAGATATATCCCAGAGGAACTCAGGTCTCAGCTCAGGGCTTTGAGTTTCAATATGCTTATCCTCACACAGTCTTTGGGATTAAAAAAAAAAAGTGCAGTTATCATTTACAGATGGGTTTGCTCACAAAGCACCACCACTATGGATAAAGTTGTAGAAAATGGGTTTGGTGACTTCAATCTGTTTAAAAGTCACCTGACTCCTTCAGTAGTGATGGTAACATGCAATTTCCTTTCTCTCTAATCAGCATAATTTGGAAATCCTTATAAGTCTCCCTCTCTTCCCTCTGGCTATTAAGCAAACTGAGCCTAAGCATTACAGTCTCTCTCTTAAAGAAGAAATTCTCTTCTCCCTCAATAATTTCATCTCTCACTCTTTTTCTAACACCTTTTAGAGATGAAGCAGAAGAGACAAGAAAGTGTTCTCACCCAAAAAGGTGCACTGTTTTCCATGTAACAGCTCATCCTTCTTTCTCTCATTGGTGATCATTGTGAAATATCAATTTTAGTATTTGTGAATTATTATTTATGATTATGAATCATAGTATAATATTAAAAATACCTGCTAGCAATTTATTTATGACTGTTACAAACAGATTAAATGCAAATTGTCTCAAATTATTATAAATTTGGTATCTGATGGCACTGTAACAGAGATAAAACTTGAAGAGTTTCTATTCCTTGCATTGTGATGTCTTTGACCTTGGTTATAATGTGTCCAATCTGATGTCAGCCCATTCTTATTTAAATCACCACAAGACTCTCCACATTACTCCTCTCCTGCTGCAGACCAAGGGCAATTGGTCATCCTTTAGAGAGCTGTGCACCGTCTCTGCCTTCACTCATACCTTGCTGAGAACCATTCCTTCTGTGGGATCATCATGTGCACCACTTGGATAGATTGCACCGTTTAATTTGTTGTGATTCTTCCTGAAGGAATTTGGACATATCTTCTCTGTTTCCTCTCCTCAGCTGTGGAAGAACATAGCTTGTGTCTTCTGCTTATATTTTTAGCACTTAAAAACTAAGCCTAAGATGACTGATATGGTAGTATGGTGGCTGATTTTCTCTCTGGACAGTTTCCCCTTGCCAGAAAAATGGTCCCACGTGGGGAAGTTCTTGCAGATAACACTGTTCCCCTGTGCCACATTCCCATCCCTGGTATGTCTGATGGGAATACATTTCAACAAAACAATAGTTTAAGGCTGGATCTTGCTGGATATCTCTGCCCACTCTGAGGACCTGCTCCCCCATGCAAGCTGAAAAGCAGAAACCACAACCTCATTAGAAATGTGGCTGTGGAAATTTACACACTAATAAAGAAAGAGAAGATGTTGTGCTTGAATGAACATGTTTGTTCTGTGCCAAAACTCTGTGTGTTTGTAAGCTTTTCCTGTCCATTCAGCCTTTTCTCCTTCTCCTTGCATTTCTGCACCAGGAGGTGCTCAAACTTGAGAAGGCTGGGTGGTTCAGACAGGCTGCCTTTTCAATGAGAAAACTACTATTCACGGGTGAAACCAGTCAAAGAAGTTGAAATATTCCAATTTACTGGTGCACTGCAAGCCACAGATCCCACATGAGAAGATATCTGATCTCCAGCCTATAACCCATGTTCTGTGAGAAGGGGCTGGTGCACAAGTGCACATTCATCATCAAGACACAATTCAATTACAATTTAGTTCAGTGCATCCACAGTTTAACTCCCTAGGAGTCAGCGAGGAAAAGACGTGGGTGTTGTTGAATGTCTCAGACTCTCAGAGATGTATTGTTAAGATGAATCCTTTCTGTTTATCTCCAGAGGAGTCAGGGTGCAAAAATAAATACATCACTGTGAAAAAACATGGATATAATAGAAGTCAGAGAGGCAATTACTGTCTTGCAGACACTGTCTTCCAGGGCTGGATTCTTCTCTAGTTTCTGGTTTAGTGCTACCCTGTCCAGTTTTAAGTGTCCTGAGCGACAACAGTTCTGCTTTTCCACATGAGATATGACTATATGAAAGCAGTCTCATTCCCTAAATACGGAATCAACCTAGCTCACTTTTAAAATTGCCTAATTGTGACATTTTCACTGGAACATAGGATACAAGACCAAAAAAAAAAAAAGGGAAAAAAAAAAAAAAAGAAGCACCTTTTGGCTCCTTAAGTCAGTTTAGTTGTAAAGAATCATTCTTTCACATATTTTAAAAGCTCCATCTTAAAACTGGTCACCCCCCACCAAGGTTTCTGATGAAAATGGTTTCATTCCTAGAACAATGCACTGGGATTTTGTACCTTGCTTAAAGTTATGGTCATTGTGAAGAGTCCTAAAATATTTCGCTTTGAAATCTCTGATTTGAGTCAGAGTTTGCATGAATTGTTGGTGATTTAAATTTAGTGCTCAGGAGGTACATCAAGGGTGTATTTTGTTCTGACAACATCTAGTGTATAAGGAAACTCACAGCACAAGAATGCCCCTCCCTGACTTTTTCCCTATGGCAAGACCATGCAACGGTAACGGTATTGGATGATGATGGAAAGTTCTTGTCACATGTTTCATTAAAGTGAAAAAAAAAAAAAAGTTGTTCTTTCTGCCTCTTCCCCACATTCTTCAAGTCAGTGACACTGAAAAGGGAAAAAGAAAATAACCAAGCACAAGCTAAAGGAAAGAAGAGGTTTTAGATGGAGAAGCAGTTGAAGTCCTCTGCTATTCTCTCCTCTCCTGCCCTGTTAGCTAAAGGCTTGTCAGATTTCAGCTTCCGAGCTGGGTGTGCTGAGTTACCTGACAGAGTCAGTGGTGTGGCCAGAGCCTCTCAGTCATCGTGTTTCTTGAAACTACAGAAAAGCAGCAACAGCATTTCCCCTCCCTGCTGGGAACTGAACACTCAAAAGACAGGGCTGGTAGAGGATTATGAGCAGCCAAGGGTGGAGGTAGTTTCAGCAGGAAAACAAACTATTTGGATGTGTGTAGGCCTAAATTAAGGTTTTAAAATAAGCTGATGAGATTGTTATACTGAAGAATTATTTAGAATTTGCATACAAAGATTTCTGCATAAAAACAATAACACTTTATGTATTCAAATAGATTTAGATACTGTGTGCAATGTAGACTTCTTGCAGATTTTCACTGACAGCAAAAATCAGGCTTCTGGCGTGCTACCCTTTCTTCAATACCCCCTGCTATTTGGGTAAGCATCCACCTACACTTCTAAGTTATCAAGGGAAGGGTAGCTAATGACCAGTTTTTCTGAACAGGGAAGATCAAAAAGTCACAATCTCTTAGAAATTACAAGACGTGCTGCAATGGGTTGAAATCCATGGTAAAGCAATCGATAACCAGCAGATCTGATGAAGACAACTTGTGCCTGATTGAGGTGATGAAAGGCCACAGATGAGTTATCTTGGAGGAAGGTCAACCCACAGGTCAAGGGAGGTGATTCTCTACTACTCCACTCCCATAAGACCCCATGTGGAGTACTGCAGCCAGCTCTGAGACCCCCAACGTAAGAAGGACATTGACCTGTTTTAGCAAGTCCAGAGGAGGCCATAAAGATGCTTCAATGGCTGGAGAATCTCTCATATGAAGACAGGCCGAAGAGGTGGGGTTTATTCAGCCTGGGGAAGAGAAGGTTCCGGAGTGACCTTCCAGTAGTTAGGGTACATCACTAGGCTGTACTCAGACAACCCTTACAGAAGGTAGGAGCCACAGTAAGGCATCGTTCCTGTGCGAAGGTTGGACTGTTTTCTTTAGTGAACAGACAAATCAAAGCAATGCTGAAAGGCTCCGTGAGCAAACAGTTAAATACAAACCCTGAAATGAAGATTTTGATTGTGAAATCAGTACCTAAGTGTGGGAAGGGAGAAGCCATCATCTTAATTCACCTCCTAATCTTCTATAACATTTTGTTCCCATTCTGTTTTCTCCACCTCTTCCACTTAAGCAGTGTTTAACATCATTTACACTCTGAGTACTTTTTGTCTGTCCTTACCTCATACAAGGTGAACTTCCTGCTGAACTTATATCCACTGTTCATACTAAGAAAACATGTTTGAGCCTAATGCTGAAAGTTGCTAAACATCTTTCCATTGCTGCAAAGTCTCAGCTTTCATTTACTTCGAGTGGCTGACACACTGCACATTGTAGGACGTTCTCCTGCTGGGTCTATGCAAAGAAGAGCTCAGGTAATTATTAAAATCCTAATTTCAGCTGTCAGTAATAAATTCCCTTCTGCCTGTCAAAGAGGGTTGGACCCCACGATGTAGAAAAGGAAGAGTGTGAGGAATCCTCCCCCTGAGGAGGAAGGAGCAGCAGAGACAAGGTGTGGTGAACTAACTGTAGCCTCTATTCCCACTGGGAGAGGAGGGAGGGAATTAGGGAGTAAAGTTGAACCCAGAAAGTAGGGAGGAGTGGAGGGGAAGGATTTGGTTTTATTTCTCATTACTCTACTCTGGTTTGATTGGTAATAAATTAAAAAAATTTCCCCAAGTGGAGTCTCTTTTGCCCGTGACAGTCACTGGTGGCTGATCTCTCCCTGCCCATATCTTGACCCATGAGCCTTTTGTTCTATTTTCTGGTGCCTGCCCAGCTGAGGAGGGGAGTGATAGAGAGGCTTTGGTGGGCACCTGGCATCCAGACAGGATCAACTTGCCATATGCAGTGTAACTGCACATTTGAGAAGAATCCTTATTATCTCCAAGGAGAATGTGTGGGAGCACAGGGAAGTCCTTGCACTCAGTCCCCAAAGCCTCTGCCTGTCCTTCCTGTATGCCTTTTCTCTTTGTGCTCTTCCCCTTTCAAAATGCATGTAGTTGGCCACTGAAAAACAAGAATAGATGTATATATTTGATATTCAGGAACAAGCAGTCCACAACCATTGCCTGTTGAGAATCCAGACCCTTCCATAGTGATGGCCAAGGCCATATGGGGAAGCACATCTGAGATTCAATATTGGAAACCTTCAGGACCATGGATTAGATGGGTGCTTGGGCAGCTGGGCTACAGAGGTGCTGATAGGAAACAAAGAGGTTCTATTGCCCTCTGGAAGAGAATGTCAGCAATTTGATAGCTGCCCTAAGTGCATAGATCAAAAGAGACATTTTAAAATCATCTCATTTGTTTTGAAAGATTTAAATATGTCCTGGCTTCTTTCAACTAATTTATTTCGTCTTGATCAAGCACATAGTCTTGCCAATTGCTCATTGCTACAAAGTCTCTGTTTCTGTAAGAAAACATTTGTATTACTGTAAAATCTAAATTACATTTCAACCTCACAGTTTCTCTACTGGTGTAGCTACATGGTGGTGTGTCTTTTTTTCAACTGAGATAATTTCACTAATAGCTGTGCTCCCACATTACAGCACAGCCCAGAGGTGGTTGCATCAATGGGGAAATGCCTGTGCTGAGGGGGTAGCAGTGGGCTGGGCAAGCAGTGTCAACTCTGCACACCAGCTTGGCCAGTACCAAAATGTTTAGGCAATCACACAGTGATTTCAATATGAAGATAGACTGATAGACATATTCTATATGTGCTTACAATTACCTTGCACTGAAGCAAATGTTAATATAAATGTGTGTACTACTTAAAGCTACATGACAGTGTAGTTTGATTAATATAGAAGACATTGTGTTTTTTACTTCTGCTACAACATTAAATTCAATAAGCAGAAGAACCATTTGTGATGGGGGGACTTTGTTTCTTCCTAACATCCCTCTGGCTGAGTCAGCCTCTATGCAACAATAAAGAATCCCATATAACTCTGCATAGAGCAGTTTTCACTTTCAAAGAAATGTATCAATCTAGAATTCAACAGTGTGTAACCTAATCTCTTATTATTATTTATATTTTTATAGCACACATATACGGATAATATGCATTGAGGTATTTAGGGCGAATAATATGCTTTAAAATCGTAGTAGAAAACCGCCACCAAACAGTCTGGTTTGCAGATACTACCTAGGCATTCAAAGCTTAATTATATTCTTAGTCAATTCTGATTTACATTTAAATTACAAATTACATTTTGGTAGCATTCATTTACAATGCTACTTAAAAAATACATATTCCATGGTACATGAATAATAATTCAAAGTAGTCAGATCTTGTTGGATTGCTATGATCTCTTGATAGTGGGGGGTGAATAATAATATTTCTAGAAAGTTTTCTCCATTTGAATATAACATTTCTTAGTGTATACGTCTTGCACATTTGAATTCAGCCAACCACCATGATGCAAACAGTCACCATGGGATTTGTAGAATGAGCTGCCTGCACATGCATTTTTTAGAAGACTTCAGTATAGCTACGTGGAAAAATGCTCTAAACCCATATACACTCATTGCTGGGCCAGAACAAGGAGGTTTTTGTCAATCACTTCACTCTGTGACCCTGTTAAATGTCAAGAATGGAGTAGGATCCACTGACATCAGTGTGTGGCTGAGAGGTTTTCAAGAAAGGCTCAGAAGTGAGTGGGAGAGTTCATCTGGGCCCCACAGCAGGAGGATCTCTCCTGTGTTTCCCAGGGGGGAGCTTTTGCTTCCATAGAGTTATCTCAAGTGTTTTCACTCTTCTACCAGTAGCACCAGCACCATGGTCTCCTGTTGACTACAGGCATGTATTTATGGTGCTCGTGGAGCACATTTTGCTCTGATGGACAATCATTTCCATAAATCTCAAAGAAAATGATTTTTTAAATTACCTTTAATTAATCCCATTCCAGCGCAACGACAAGTATCTTCCTTTGGGTAAAACCCCAAAACTGGACATTTGCTTCTTATTGCAAATTTTGTTGTTGTAAGTATGTGCTATTACTGCTGTACTACTCCCAGCAAAGGCCACCTCTGGTGTTTATATTTCGTGTAGCCTGGGCTGTTCCCATTATTTCACTTGCAGATGATGTCCTGTAGTTCACGAGAGTGTGTGGCTTAAGTCAGTTGGAATGAGAGGTAGGCAGGATTCTACAGCAATAAATTCCTTTTAAAACTGAAGTTTAAAAAAATATCAATCTTGAGATTCAGAAACATTGAAGACATATTCTCAGTTAAAAAATCCATGGTCTTCTGTAAGGGAGAATGGAAAGAGGTTGTGAACACAAAGCACAAAATAGAGCAGAAACACGGTCACTGTCACAAACAGCAGCAGTGATAAATGATGAATAGCCATGACTATTCATAAATCTGAATTTATCTTTAATTTCATCTCAAAAACTTTTTAGAAGCATGAGTAATATTATTTGACCATTATTTTCCAAGAAAGCTTCCTCTGGGGGATGGGAAAGCAGTTGTCCTGTAAATGCTATAATGAGTTCATTTGGACTGTATCACACACAGGTGATTGATTCTCCCTGAGAGAATTTGCTGTAGAAAGGACCCATTTTTAATGGCTGCTTCAAAACTTTCAAGGAAGATTATTAAAAGGGAGCCTAGCTATTTTAAAAATCCTTTTCCATCCCAGTGTAACTGAAGGAGAAAAACAAGTGCTAGCTTTATAGATACACTATCTTCAACAACATATCTGGGAGGAAGTTTGCTAAGAAACTGCCTCCAAAATTAAGTGAATGTGGATGAAACAATGGGAAAGGAGATAGAGATGGGATTTACCTTCATTCATAAAGATTTTACTTCTTGTTACTGTTCAGGACAAGGACCTGCCAGGCAGGACACCCTGTTGCGTTGAAATCCATGTCCTTTGCAGGGCAAGAAGCAGTTCCAGGAGGAGGACAAAACACAATTTCAGTCTTGCTGTTGCACAGTTGGCAAAGCCTTTCCAATAAAAATGGTGTTGAGTAGCAAAAGCATATGATTCTGAGGGGTGAAAAAAGGAGTATAACTTTGCACATACAAGGCATTGTTCCAAGAATTGACCAAGAATTTTAAATTGGTTAAATCAAGTATCTATAAAAATCTTCATTTTTCTATTAAGCAACCACCTTTCCAGTAAAAAATTATCAGTTTTATCTGCAAAATAATTTATACTATTCAGTATATCAAAGGATATGAAGTAGATTCCCATGAGCACAAAAAACATTGTAGATTTAGTTATCAAAATAGAATTGTTTTTTAAAGCCATTTTCAGCTTTTTAAAGCCCTGTTACTAATGGGCTATTGTAGATATATGATCAGCACCCCATGTTCCAGGATGGGTGAAGAAAGAACTTCTTTTACTCCCATTATGGTAGCTAGTAATCCTTTAGCTTCAGTCTTGGCTGGTAACCTTGCTCTAAGGTTACTCGTCTATCTCTAATGCAATGGTGCTAATGGTGGTACTGTGCAACACTAATGGTGGTACTAATGTGAAGCCAGGGAAGCTGTGGATTAGTGTTGGCATTGTCACTGCTGATTGGTGCCGCCACTTCCTTGTCTAGGAAAGGGCAATGAACATCTCCCACACTCCTTTCTTGCATCCCTGAGGAGCATGGGGGGAGCTTAGGGTCTGGTCTCGCTGCTCCATTTCGGTGCCTCTTGGCTGTCCTCCCCATTGTCCCATGTGGGCAGGAAGCACACTCCGCTCCACCCCTCACCCCAACCCTGTGTGAGCCGTGGCACCCACAGCCAGCTAGGCAGTGCTGATGCAGAGATGACATCCTTTCTCACTCCTGTCCACATCTGTGCATCTACAAAGTTCAAGTGTTGATACCTCATGTGAGTACCATGAGAATTAACTACTTTCACCTCTGTAACACCCAAAGCTGTCACAAAGGCCATACAGATGTTGATAAGAGGATCCATAAACATGAGTCTCCATACATTGCATTTCAGATATGTCTTATGGGTCTGGACCTGTCAAAGTCCCTTCTTCAGCCACAGCCCATCCAGGGACAGAGACAAGGCAGGATCTCTTCGGGCTTAGGCAGGTTGGGGAAAAACTCATATGTGACTTTATTTTTCATTATGGAGAGATGGTCCCACCACATCCCCAAACATCAACTGTACATGTGCTGTCCACGAAGCAAGACAGCTCCACTTTATGAGCTATGTCATTGTATTCACCTTTAATGATTTCCAACTTGTGAAGTTACCCTCTTTGGGTAGAGGGGAAGACTCTAGGTTGAATATTCATTTGTGTGTTTTCGCAGTCTGGGACTGTATGAAAGAGGAGAGAAACCATCCCACCACCTCCCTGCTGATATCTTCTCATGGGCCTCCCCTGGAGGTGCAGGAGACCAACGAGCAGTTCCTGGAGGCTTGGTCAGCTCATGTGCTAAGATCCACTGCACTGGTGGCTTCACTGAAATGAAATTCACTGAGTTTTATTCTGAAATGTCATTTTTATACATCCCACTTGTTGTACTTTTATTTACTGTTTAATTTGTAGACTTCTTCACTACCCTCTCCACTGTCACTTGATGCTGTGCTTCCAGACATGTGCTGTTGCAAACCATGTGCTTGTGGCTGTGGCTTTTAAGAACAAAAGAGAATTTGTGATGACCAAAATGCATCACATTTGATACTGCCTCATTTGTTCACCTCTTGGCTCACCCATGGCGTAGCTGCTATCCTGCAATCCCTTTCATCTCTGTCCTGTTCCCTTGGAGGTGCTTTTTTCAGAGCATGCACCTGTCTCCAAAGCAACTAACCACTTTTGCTGGAGCAAAGGTGCTGTTCGCCGCCGCCTACACACGATACCTCCCATCACGGTTGTTCTCCATTGCCATAGAAACCACCCTCCCTCTGTGGTCCCATCCCAGCTGACCTGGTACTCGTTTTATCAATCTGTATGGTTTATTCCCAGTGCCCATGCCAGTTTCTAATAATAGAAACACCTTTCAAGTTATATCTCACGCCAGGACCAAGTTACTTCTCTTTTATGTGCTTGCAACTGTGGAGGGGTTGGGTTTGGGTTTGTCAGTTCTGGCAACAAGAAAAGTAAGTTTTTACCTTGCCATCACTTGCCTGAAATACATTTGTTTCACATTTGGTTTTAAGAGCTTAATCCCTCAGGTGGAGACAAGGAACAGAGTTGACAGTTGGGGTTTGTATTGCTTTTTCTTTCTCCCTAATTTCCTTCAAAGCAAATTAGTTCCTGGGGCAGGTTATTACTTTTAAAAACCTCTCATGATTTCCAGGAGCCTGAGAATGACCCCATTAACCACTCCAGAGTGAGCTTCCCACCAGTATTGCCATCCCAGCAGTGTGGGTTTGGTTTGTCTGCTGGAGACAAACCAGTGTGTGCCGGGACTCTCTCCTCACCTCCAAAACCTGGGAAAATATCACATTGGGCCGGACCCTCTCTACATGGAAGGCAAGAGAGGATGTGATCAGGTGAGAACCTCTGGGAGACCCACCTGGGAGCCCCCTCCTTACTCTTGGCAAGGTTTTACACTTTTGAGGAGCACCTGCTTGGTATATAGCAATGTATGTGCAAACTATGGTGGCTGCAATTGCATGTGAGACATTGAAGTCAAATGAATTTATGAAAATTTTGTCCCAGCTCTGTCTTCTCTTTCTTCTTGCTATATTACTTGGGTTTATATGCCAGACAGATGGGAAAATAAAAGGAAACAAAGAGGCAGTATTGCTTACATAGCCTTTTTGGTATGCACTGCTTTCTCCCTGGAAAGTATCTTTACACCTTAATCACATCACCTCTCTATCTCTCTTTTTATCATAAACTAAAAAGACTGAACTGTTCATAAGCAAGGACTTTTTTCCAAGCCTTCAAATAATTTTTCTGGCTCTTCACCTCTTCTGAATTTTCAGGATCAATTTCAGCCTTTCAGCCTGACGGTCTTTGGATTTATATTTTCTTGTATCCTGTCACAGTTTGCTAAATTTCAGTCTAAAGGTTCCCACATTTTCCATGTTGTCTCTGGGATGAAAAGCTTCTTATGATCATGGGTGAAATTACATGGCACAGCTTTCCTTTGGAGTGACTGTGTTGATCTTTGCTCTTCACCTGGTGTGAATCAATCCCCCAGGAGCCCTCTTCGTTGAGTGCTCTCCAGCGTGATTTGTATTCATTTACTGCAACAGCACCTCAACAGCTTCTGCACCTTGAGGGAGGGATGCAAATTCTTGGAGGAAGTTTCAGGAATCCTGTTCTGCCACTGCTGTGTTGAACGGTGTCCCACCTCGTACGAAACAGAACTTTCTCATGTAAATACACACACACGAGTTTATTATCTATTTTGTATAAGCATTTTTCTCTCACACTGGAATGGTCACAGGAGTGATGAACAAAATGGCAGGGATTCCAAACTCATGTCTGTCTTTATTTCCAACGGGTAGCCAGAGAAATGCTTGTCAGTATTCATCCGGCTCTATTTTTAATATTGTGTTTACATGTGTAATGACCATGTGCACATAATAGCTGTCCCCCTCCCTGCTCCACCCAGCACTTTCCAGTATTGCTCACTATAGCTTGGAGCAGACATGCCTTATGGCCATTCCGGAATTTGCAATGGCATAATCCAGGGAAAGCACCTCGATCATTACAAATGCAAATGCATTAACTATCAAGAACATTATTTTAATAGATTTTTCACAGATAGCTTCTCCTGTTTGTCCCACTCACCAACCTAGAGACCCATTCAGACTGGGATGCAGGGAAGGGGAGACACCAAGAGGGAGGTGGGGATGCAGCAGTCAATGTGTTTTACTGCTGCCAGTGCTTCACAAGACTATCGCAGCTGGAGCTTCACAGGCAGGCAGGAGAAACAAGGCAGTCACTTGGCCACTGCTGGCAGGTAGCTTTGCTTGAAGATAAAACACCTGGAATCATGGCTGGACTGGCCTGAACCCAAGCAGAAGGGGCCCAAGTGCTTTAGCTCACCCTTGGTCAAAACACCCCTTGATTTCCGGCTGCCCAGAGCAGCAGTCAGCAGCAGTGGCCAGCTCATGCAGCCAACCTCCCCTCCCAGCTATTTCCAGCTCTGCAGTCATCTTTTCAGATCTGCTCCTGCAGCGATCTTGTTGATGCAGCTTTCAGCATGAACACAATATGGGCTCCCTTAGCAGCAGCAGAAAATTATATATGAGTGATGGTCAAGACTGTGGGGACTGTGCAGTACAGAGCTTCCATGGAAATGGAAGTGTGATGGAGCATGATGAAAAGCAGGATTTAGCATCACTGAGGACATTTGTAGCAACACTTTCCAAACCTGTACCTTCAAACTTTGCTGGGAACATTATTTGTCAAGCTGTGGTCAGTGCAGGAAATCAGTTTTAGACATCTTAATAGAAACAACCATTTACTGTGCTTGGTTTTTTATGAGGTCTCCTGGGATTCAAGCATATAGGATGGCCACTTGGTTCCCCATTGCAGCAAGTGCAGAGCTCAGGGTCCCATGACCCTGGCAACAATCAGGATCCACCTTTATTTTAGTTGCTGCTATCAGAACCGGAGAAGCTGAGGGTGTGATGGTACCACTGAGTTGGGCTGGAGAGGTGGGAAACGCAGTGGGGACACACACCCCACTGTTTGGGCGCATTGCATTGGGCTGTGTGTGACCTGTGTGTGACAGGTACCAATGCTGCATGGCACTTGCACATCATAAACACCCCATTTAAATTATAAAGCCATCCAATTTCACTCCAAAAGAAGCACATCCTTTACTGTAACCCACACTGCTACCCAGGTAGCCCTGAACACACGGCACTGCAGTGCTACACTATTGTATGGTAAAATAAGATGCTAGGACTAAAATCAGTTTTAAGATCTCAGTGCATCATTCCTGCCCTTATATATTATTAAACTGTTCTCTAATTCCCAGTGCAGCAGGATGAAAGGGAGTAGGAGTTGGTGACAACCTACAGCCAACATTTGTGGTTATTTTTCCCACAAGAGGGGAAATATCTCGGCTATTGTCCTGTATTAAAAATCGTGTTTGTGTTGCTTGCTGAGCTGGGATGATATGATGGAAGGATGAAGCAGTGGAGTAGAAAACACCAAACTGCTAGCCCACAGTCATAGGAGTGTTTCTCCATTATCTTATTGTGCAATGCCTGGCTGTGGGGACCACAGGCCTGTGGGGATGACAGCAATGCAGATCCTCCTCAGGATCACAGTGATGGGAAATGGCACAGGAGGAAGGAGAACAAGCAAACAGCTGAACTGACTGCACTCACTGTGTTTGCCATGGCCACAGGCTGCTGTATTCTACCTGCTGGCCATGCATTTACAATGGGATTGTTCTGGGACAGTGATTTCTTTAGGGAATGAATTTCCATAACAAATTCAGCCTTTGAGAAGCATGATGCTTGTCTAGTGCTCTGTGAATAATAGCGGTCTCACTGACCAGTTATGCTATAGACAGCCCTATTTTATCACTAGACGGCTGATGGAGGTGACAATCCTGTCTTTATCTGTTCTGCACTCCCCATGAAAAGCTCGTTGCTTACCCCATACTCCTCCTTCCAAGTACTTCTTCACAAAAGTAGGGAGTGGGATCAACCACTGTTAATGGAGACGAATAGAGGGCTTCCCAGTCTTTCTAGAAGGAAATGGAGAGAAAGATGGCATGGCAACTATCTACTACCAAACCACTACTCATGAGCACTTCCAAAGAGCTGCCTCACTAGAGCAAGGCCTGAACTGTGAAGTGCCAAGAGACATTGCTGACTCCATGATTTTCTAGAAATTTTTGCAGTTAAATTCTGTTGTCATGTCACTAAAGGTATTCAGGAACATTTTGATATGGCTTACCCTGTTATTATCCTCCCAGGGCAAGGTACAGGAAATTAAGATGGCAATTATCCACCATTTAATTACGCTCTCTATTAGTTAAGCTTTTTCTTCTCATGCACAAAAAGGCTTTGTCCAAGATGAATCCCTGCTCTGCACCTCTGTGGAAGTACGAAAGTGGCCAATAGCCTGAGCAGTCCCAGCCATCTGCAGGTGGAGTGAACCAAACAACCCCCAGCTGCACTACCTGCTCCTCAGCAATGCAAAGCTTTTTCTTCCCTGTATCAGCCCATCCCTCTCCTCTGTGCAAGGTGTAGAGAGACCTTGTGGGTTCAAACAGAGCCCATGTGAGGTAGAGTGAGTAACCCCAGAGGTTTCCCCTTTTTAAGGAAGTCACCAATATTTGTCTCTTCACCCAAAGTGTTTGTGCTTGCATGGCAGCAGCAGAAGATGCTACAGTATTTCACACTGGGAAAAAAACCTGCCCTCTTTATTTTTTCTGAATAGACAAATAGCCTTTGGAAAAAGTGGCAACTCAAAGTGTGCTCTTTCCCTCTCCTACAACTTTGAAATAACGACAAGGCTGCATTTTTTTTTAGCAAACAAGACATGTCTCAATGTGGAGAGCATGGAAGAAGAGCATGAGTCAGGACACCTGGGCGAGATCCTTTGATGTGCTGTGGTTTGAGAGGCTGGGAGAGCTCAGCAGCTTTCCATGTTTCCCTGACTCCAGTGCCACCAGGGCTTGCCCAGCTCTCTGAGCAGAAGGGGAAGTTGGGAAAAGCATAAGATGCTTTTTAGGTGGAGGAAGTCCAGTAACATGCAAAATTATGAATAGCTTTGTGCTACTCAAGCCATAAAACTGATTCAGAGTGGACAAAGAAACCCAACTCTAAATCTTTTCCCTATTAAACTAGAAGCTCTTCAGCTTCGTCTTCACATATTTATGTAAGGCAAGATGCACGTCCCTTGATTTCAGCCATGAAAATTGTGGATACCTCATCTAAATACTTTTGGAGAGGGAGAAACAGGATGATGAGTTTAGCTATGATTTAAGAATATAAATTAACATGCAGGCACTGTGGATTGTGAGGGCTTTGGGACTGCTGCCATGACCCATGGGAGCAGGGAGATTGATGTGCATCTGGGAGAACAGTATAATTTCAAACCTAGTACTGTTAGCCAAAACAAACACTGCCAAAGCAGTATTGCCATAATTTTTTAAGAATTTTCTTTGCACTAAAAATTTTGAAAGAAAATCCTGACTTTGCTCTTTGAGAGAGGCTCTTAGAGAAACAGATTCTGCTCTCTCTTCTGTGGGCTTTACTATGCAAACTCTCTAACTGAAAGGACCACTTATGAACAAAGGCAACAGAATTGTGCTTTTCATTTAGACAGAGACAAGAGCTCCTCAGCATTGTAAGGGAAATATAATTTGCAATCCAGTGAAAGTATCTCTTCGTAAGCCTTCAGAGCCAAAACCAATTAAATCCAAAACTTACATCCCTCAATATAAAGTCCTACTTTCTTAGCTAATAAAACCTCTAAAGCAAAATAGACTCGAAAAGAGCATCCTCTTAGCCATTGTAACATCCCTAGATGAAAAGCTGCGTCTTTTTTCCCCTTGTATTTTCTCTTGTGTTAGATTCAGTGTTTCACAACAATTTACAATATAATTAAAATTTAGAGTCCTTGGGATGGGATGGAATAATTACAACTACTTATTGTGAAAATGGGTGTGAAAAAATCTTACAACCTGTTTTTAATAATCCAACTCACACTTCATTACAGTACACGCAATGCTTAATTTGTGAAACCAGTGTAATTGTATTTGCAATCTCTGCTATCGTGATGGTGTGAGGAAAACAAGCAGCCTGCTTGCACGGCGGCTGCAGAGCACGCTGCCCAGCCTGCTGGCCCCACTGCACCGAAATCGCCAGCAAAGCAAAATAAATTGCTTTTGCTTAGCAGAAACAACACTCTGATCTCACCCTCCAAACAGAGAATTTCCTGCTCCTGCTGCTCTGACTCAGCAGCTTGCTCTGAGCAACAGGAAGAAAACAAAGAGAAAGAGGTCAGGGAGGAAGGCAGAGGTGGGAACCAAGCACTCACCCATCCTCTCCTGCTGGTCCTCCTGCCACAGCCTTCCACATGCCACTGCTCTGGCTCTTGGGGCTGGTCCTGGTCACAGTGCTGAGGTCTATCCATAATCCTGGTGTGGCTTCACCATACAGCCACACCAATGCCTGACTCCTGCCTCTCCCCAGGTCCACCTGCAGAGTCGGTACTGGAAGGGTCTGTATGACACCAAAATACATATTTGGAGGTGAATGGAAGGATCCTACACGATTTTACCAACTCATAAGCACCATCCACAACCATGGAAACATGAGGCACTAGGAATTCAATGTGGCTCCTGTAAGCCCATCTCCTTCCCACTGACACACTAAACCTCCTCATTAGGACAGATGAAAGGATGGTACTAGAGGCATGGAGGGGAAGAGGAAGGGCAAACTGTGGCTATTCCCTTCCCTTTGCATCCACAACAGCCATGGAAGCCTAGCCTGCAAATAGTAAGGCAGTGAATCACCCTGCTGTGCTGAATGTGGCTCTTATTGCTTTTATGCTGATGCCATGGGTGCTCATGAGGTTCCTCCTGATTTACTACAGCAGCCTGAGATGAACAGGAGTGTGCAAGACTCATGAAGCAGAGCCATGTAATTGCAGTGCAGCCTCCTGGAAAGCAAGACACAGAGGCAAAGATGTGACTGGGAGCAGTATAGCAGAGCCCTCAAGGTCACAGTCAATGTTGGACAGAAGCCAGACTAGAACAAGAAATTGTGAGCGAAGACCGTGTGCTACTATACTGCTTACTTAAATGATGATTAAATATTACCTTTTCAATTTGTATTTGCCTGAGGAATTAAATGTCTATACTGCTGGTGGTATTCAAAAGGTACCTGCAGACTTATCTGCAGCTCGTGATGACAGGCTTCCAAGCGGAACGCTGGCACTCAGTACCAGCAGCACAGCAGTGGTAGGTCCCACACCAAAATCTTCCCAGCTTAACATTTACTGTGGATGATTATTTATGGAGTGACTCATGAAAAACAAATAAGGAGGGAAGGGAATTAAGTGTTCTCAGTTTTCCTGTAATTGAGTTAGTAATCCAGGGTGAAAAACCCAGGCTTGAAGCTCCAGCACTCTCCAGTGAAAGCAGGGCTGTCCCTGCAGGCAGGCAGCATAAGGCTGGTTTGCCCCACAGCTCCTGTACTAGATGAATACTCCTGTATTCATCCTGGGCAGATGAATATCCTTAAATAGCAGTCCCTGCTTTTGTCTTGAGCCCTTAGAAACACTGTCTCTGTGCTGGTACACTAACTAGGTCCAGGGCTTCATCCCAAATACTATCAGGCAGGTGTCCATGCACTGGCATGCTTGTGGCCAGAAGCCACAGTCCCTCAGAGGCATTCTGGAAGGGACCACCTTATCCTTGAGATGTGAACTCTGCCCCCAAGCCAGAGTCCTTTCTCGTGCAGGGTGGAGGCAAGGATGGAGGCTTTTGCAGAGCTGGGCCAGGGCAGTGACACAGGCACCCTAAATTCAACCTGGAAGCCTTCTCTCCTTTGTTGTGAAGGCAATAGTACCCCATGAGTTACCACTTGGGGAACTCCTGGGGCTGCAGGAGTTTGCTTTTGACAGAGCTCTGTGGGGAACTGCAGCAGCTGGCCCCAACACTCACCTGCAATCCCTGCACAGCCCTCATGTGCAGCAGCTGTCGGTGCAGCCTGGGTTTTTCAACATGAGAAAAACCAATGCCATGTACGCTTAACTACCTAGATAGGTTATGTGAGTCAGTATGATGTCATCACTAACCCACAGTGTCACCATGTACTGCAGCTACCTATATCTACCATACCCCTCCCAGCTTTGGACTTCGTTCTTGGAAAGTTCTGTGTCTAATACGGGGTGTTTGCCCATGCAATAAGGAAATAACACTACAATTTTTTTCCTTCTTTCTTATTTTCTTAACAATGCTATGTAATGGGCTGACAACACGTTGATTATATCTGATGTAAAATTTCCAGGAGTTTCATTCTGCTGTGCAGCGCATGTGTGTGACAGATCTGAATTGTGTTTAGTACTCACTTATGTGAGTATCAGTATAATAGCCCAGTGGATCTTGCTGCTTAAACTATGGAAATGGGGAAAAAAACCCTCTTTCTGCATGTGTATGGCCATTTCCTGTCATGGCTTGATCCAGCTCTTTGCAATCCAAACATATTCTGTGATGAAAAGCACTTCACCTGATAATGTATTTGTAGACTTAAGACTCATACCGGGTGCAGAACTGAGCAGCCTGCTTTATTTCACAGGCAGGGTGCTTGGCAGAAGTTTGGCAGCTGCCTCCAGCTGTGGAGCTCTTTCTCTTGCCAGGTGCAGATGGCAGCAAATCTCCTTCCTCCGTGCTAAAATGCAAATTCTATCCCTTTCCAAGCTAGTGCACTGGATAATAACTGTTCTCTTTTGTAATAAAACCCACATACATTGCCAGGCACATCCTCAGGAAACGGTAGAGAGAAAGGAAAAGGGAGAGACAGAGGTGTATCCAACCTGTAGCAGACAAAACGAGGGAGAAAACTTGGGCACTGGTGTAGATCAATAAAAAAAGATTGCAGTTAAAAAAGAATCATGGGGTTTGCAACTATTTAAAGTGGGATTGACTATACTTTTAAAGAATGCTGTTGATATGCAATGCTTTCATTTTTTGATTTAAATATCACTGTAGCAGCCAGCAAAGTCTGCAAATGCCTTCTAAGCAGGTGGGAGAGGGGTGCAGGGTACAGGATGTACGTGGGCCATCCTGGGGGCCGGGTAGAAGGAGCACGTTGCTGAAATCTGTGTAGAAGTTCAGGGACAACTTCTATCAATAGCCTTAGCATCAATATCCATGTTTGCATCAGGAAAGAAACAGGCAGGAATGCACAAGTTTAACTGTATTTTCCTACATGCTGCTTATTTGGGAGGAAATCCCATCACCCACCATACTAACAGCCCCTTTTCCCCTCTGCCATCACACACACAGATATATTTTTGCTAATTGCAGATTGCTCACAAACACAGGGCACAAAATTTAGGTTGAAGACATGTTTGTTTGAAAACAAATCAAACAAAGAAAAATAATTACAGGAGTTCTGCAAGTGAATACAATTAAAATCAAAACAGAAGTTAAATAGTACTTTTAATTTCTAGAGCTCAAGCATCTCTGCAAAGCTGCATCAGGGTCAGTGCCTCCTCCTTGCTGAAAGGAAAATAAAGCACTTTAATCCACTCAAGAGCCCGTGGCAGAATTAGGAAAACCTTCTGGGTTTCTTGCCTCTGCAGAGCCAATTGGAGAGATCTGAGGTGGGGATGCCATTTTGAGACAGATTTTTTTCTCAGCATCATGCAATATGAAATACAATTCTTGATTTGCTTAAAGGCTTCCCACGCCAACCAAAAGCAGACAGTGCCAGTCCAGACCCTCAAATCCAACACTGAAAATTCATGGCAGGGAAGAACCCATGTGATTTCTCTCTCAAGCCCACACTAGCTCTGCCATGCTGGTTCTTACCTACTACCAAGGCATGGTTTTTTCCATTTTCCGCTTGGACCTGGTGGAAATGCTGTGCAACCCCCCAAGCTTTCCAGCAACCACCAACCACAACAGCACTCAAGATGCTGAGATTTTGGTAAACTGCTTCACCCTTGAACTCTAACTGTACCCTCAAATACATTGAAAGCCCAAATCCTTTCTCATTTTCTCCCTGTAAAAACGGAGGGGAGCACTGCTTTGGGGGATGCCGAAAATGATCACCTGCTGCCCATCTGGCTGTATCCCATGCACTCTTCAGGCGTATTCATGTGTCCCTCACCTTCAGCAACTAAAGTACTGCCAGGGAAAGAGGCTGGCTGAGAAAGGTGTGTTAGGAAGCCCACAGCAAACTCCTGCTCACGTCAACTGTGTGGAAAAACGAAACAAAACAAAACAAAACAAACAAATCAACAACCTCCCCCCCTCGAAAAACAAATGCATTTTAGGAAATAACTGCAATCATCAAAACTATTCCTTGTCCTTATCTGACCAACTGAATTGTTGGATAACTCTTTGGAGTGCAGACAGGAGCTCGCACATTCAGCATGATGCAGCTACTCGGTGTCACTGCAGAGTGATGCAGCTGGTAAAATTATTGTTTGGAGTCCTGGCCAGCCAGAAATATGCAGGGGAAGTATGATCTGGAGATGGATGTCTAGGAGCAGCACCAGCAGCCAGGGATGCAGAAGAGCTGGCTCTGGGAACGCTGGGTATGGGTTAATATTCAGACAAACTGGGTCTAGCTGTAAGGACTTGCTCCTGCAGAGTCCTGATGGTGGGGTGGTTTGGGTATGCTGGCCTTTCCCTGGGAGCTCAAAAGTAGCAGCTCTGGGGACACTGGGGTATGACCTCCCCATAACAGCCCGCTGCTGGAGATCTAGGAAATAACAGCAGGTATAAGAAGCATCCCACTGAATAGAGTGTTGGCAGTGCTGGGTACCAGATCTCACTCAAGATACTTAGCTGATGCTTGGTTATCCAAAGGGATGCTCACAGGACAGGCACAGGGCTGAGGGCTGTATATCAAAATTTGCTCTGGTCCAGCTTGTAACCATGTTTGTACAGAGCAAAACATTTGTTTTCCTCTATAGGCTCCTCAGTCCAGGATCAGACACTCCAGGCTCATTTTGCTCATGGACTATTTTGGTCTGCTCTGTTTTTAAGTCTTCTAAAAATGTCTTCACTAGCACATGCCTTTTCTATTTATTTATTTCCTCTATATTCTTATCAGCTACCAGGAGGTTATATTTAAACCTCACATATGGCATTAGCTCTTTGGAAGTATTTAAATTCTTATGGGACATGAGTGGTCTGGAAAATGAAAAATTAGGTTAATTGTTTGACCAATTCAATAAAGCAGAGCAGCATCTCTGTGATCTAAACTCAGACCTGTGTTATCTGACAGGGAGGATGTTTTTTGTTTGTGTCACCTAGTCAACTCTCCCTCAAACATCACGACACAGCCCCTGACATCAGTGCAGGTGGTATCTCCATGATTCCCATATTTGCCTGTCACTGCCCTCTGGATCCCTAGGGCAGGAGCTGGCAGCCTGCTCGCTGCCTTTGGTAGGTGCTGTAGGCATGATTCTGGTCCTTAAATGTTGCCTCTGAGTCAGCAGTGATCCCACGATTATTGCTTGGGGAAGGAGCACTTTGCATTATTCACTTCTCATCAGTGATTCCCAGATGACTCACAAGTGGCAGGAGCTGGCACAGCTCAGTTGGAGACTTTTGGGGAGCGGTAGGCCCTGCCCTCTCCTGCACACCCCACTCCCATGTCCAGCTAAGTGGGTTGTGCAGAGCAAGAGCTAAAGACAACCCTGAGCAGAGAAGGTCAGTCAGCAACCCCCAGGCAGATGTCTGGGATGCCATAGGAAGGCTGAACCCCTCTGACACATGGCTCTCTTTGATTGGAAGAGGTCTCTGTTTATTGGAAAGGGTCTCTGTTGTTTTTTAAAGATATATTAAATAGTCTAGTCAACTTCAAAGTCCAGGAGAAGAAAGGTCCTTGAATGAAGGGGGGGAAAAAAGCCCATGGTAGCAAACATGATGAAGAGAAACTGAGGGTGATGCACAGAATGCAGGTAGGGGGTTCAGACAGCCCAGTGTAATGGGCTACAGATGCCTGTCATATGAGTAGCAGCACATGCCCCTGCACACCACCCCTGTAGCAAGAAAAACATAAACCAATATCATAGAATCATAGAATTTTTAAGGTTGGAAAGGACCTTTAAGTTCAACCATTAACCTACTATCACCACCACCACATTCACTATTAAACTATGTTCTCAAGTACCATACCCACAAGTTTTTTGAACACTTCCAGGGGTGATGACTCCACCATTCCATGGGCAGTCTGTTCCAATGCTTTGCAACTCTTTTGGTGGAGAATTTTTTCCTAATATCCTAATCTAAACCTCCACTGACACAATTTGAGGCCATTTCTTCTCATCCTGTCCCTTGCTACGTGGGAGAAGAGACCAACCCCCTATCTGGCTACACACTCCTTTCAGATACCTGTAGAGAGTGATAAAGTCCCCCCTGAGCCTCCTTTTCTCCAGACTAAACAATCTCAGCTCCTTCAGCTGCTCCTCATCAGACCTGTGCTCCAGACCCTTCGCCAGCTCTGTTGCCCTTCCCTGGACACGCTCCAGCACCTCAGTGTCTTTCTTGTAGTGAGGGGCCCAGAACTAAACACAGTACTCAAAGTGCAGCCTCACCAGTGCTGAGTACAGGGGGACAGTGACTGCCCTAGTCCTGCTGGCCACACTATTTCTGATACAGGCCAGGATGTCAAATGTAAAAGAAGAAACAACAGAAAAAAGATGTCTTGCCTCTTTATTTTCTACTCATTCCTGAAGATGACATGCAGGCAAGAAGCACCCAGAGATCTCAGCTCCTCTATTTCTCTGTGTGATTCTGAGCCTGCCTGTAGAGATGCAGATTTGACACAGCTTCTTCTGCCAGTGAATTTTACAGCACGAAAACTTGAACTGGCTGGACAACTGACCTATTGTGTTTTCAATCGATCAAAACTATACACCCTTCAAACTACGGGACATAGTTTGCTGGTAAGCACTGGTAGGACCCTGGAGATTGTCCTTGAACTAGTCATCACAGGAAGAACACAATTGCCACTGCCCCTTGGGTACCAGAGATGTATGTGATACGGATAGGGAGTGATTTGTGATATGGATAGGAAGTGGTTTTTCACACATCAAGACCCCAAGGGAAATCTCCACTCAGTCCTCTGCCTCAGGGCACTGATGATACACTCCCCTCCTGTGAGTGCCCTGCTATTCCTGCGAGGAATCCTCACACTAGAAACTCCATGCAGGCAAGCCGGCAGCAGCCGTGTTTGTCAGCTCTGGGAGCCCCTGATGCTGCGGCTGCACATCAGCTGTGCTCATAGCTGAGCTCCCTCAAAGCTCTCTCCTCGTTCACAGCTGTTCACCATGGTGTGGCTATTGTTCTGCACTTACAGGCATTTATTTTGCTTCCCAGGGCTCAGGGGAGCCCAAAGGATTGGCATTTTACTCAGTACCTTGTTCTGCTACCAGCTAGTTGGGCTCTGACAGACAAGCAGTGGCAACACTTGCACTACTGCTGCAACACCCACTCTCACTATTCTTATTGCAGCAAATAACCAGAGACACCAGAATTTTTCTTAAGTGGCTTTAAGCTATAGTCTTTTGTCCCAGTAGGCCTTGCCAATTGGCAGTCAGTGGCTTATGGCAGGTTAAGCACCCTTTAATTTGGCTGTAGATGCCATTGGGCAACACGAGTTTTGGAGGAGTCCAGAGCCTGAGCACAACTTGACACAGCTAATGCCATCCAGTGCTGGGCAGGCTGGCAAGCCACACCACAGGCGCCCCAAAAGCCCCAGAGCAATGTCAGCTGGCATGCATCCCCACTGCAGCATGTGGGCAGGGGATTTGGCCTCCCCCCAGGGCTGTAGGAGGATACTACCAGGTGCTCTTCTACATTCATGGTATGTAGAGCAGCACCAGCCTGCCAAAAGGCCACCTGAAGCTATGTATGAAAGCACTGAGTGATAGACATGTATGGTTTCTTTAAACAGACCTGCCTTAATGAGCAATGGAAACTCTACGTGGCAATGAGGGAAAGCAAACCCCACCAACATTCTGCTTTCTGGGGATGTGCAGGACCCTCCTGTCTGGAGAGGGGTCTCCTACGCAGTATTCCTCCACATGCTATGAAGCTCCTCACTAAGGTGGGGGATGCCCAAATCGGACCCCCCAATCTCTGGGCAAGAATCTCCAAGGGTTTGCTCACTGGTGAGACATGTGTGAAGCATCTGACAGCACTTTAGCCACATGTTCCTTTGCAGCAGGTAACATGGAGCTGATGAGAAGGGATTGCAGTGACTTAGAAGGCTTAGGAAAAAGCCTCCCTCCCATTTCGGTGATGACATCTGGGAGAAATTATAATGTGTGGGTTCTCCATCTGCTCCCCATCAAATGCTGTCAAAACCTCCTTCTGCACATCCCCATTCTTCCACATCCATCCTCCATCACTACCCACTGTGAACCAACCTTTGTCACAAGTGGACTCTTGCTTTCTTTTCTTTTTTCAGTGTGAAGCTGGTGACATTCCTCTGTCTGAAAGGCAAATTGTGACTCCCAGCCCTTCCGCCCTCTGCATCCAGGAGAGAGCTGCCCTCCCTGGGAGTGGTGCTCTGCAAACAAACCATGTGTGATGGGGAAAGACCCTGCTGTTCTATCGACCCGTTCTCTTCCCAGGACATTTAAGACACCCAGCATTTCAGAAAAATTTTTATCATTTTTATCAGCAATTTGGCTTGTCCCAGAACCAACACTTTTCACTTGCATCTTAACATTCATCAGCAAAGCTCTTGAGATGTAAAATCGTCATAAACTGCATCAAGCTTCTTAGTGCCCTGGGCCATCACCTTCCCAGCTCATGCTGCACCAGAGCAGCAGCTTCCACTTTTCTTGCCCCTTCCCCCTTCTTGGTTTTCAGTCTGCCACCAGTCCTGCACTTGGTTTTCAGGCAACCAGAGACTTTCCCTGGATGGAGGGGAGGGAAAGGCACCTCTGACCTCAGGATGGGGCAGTATTGGTAAGATGTATAAATCCAGGGAGAGAGGAACAGGCAAATTTGCATCAGGTCTGTTATCACTTTGACCACATTCCTGCTGAGAAAGGTGAAATGTGGAAGGACCCACAGCCCAAAAGATGCTGTACCGTAAGACAGATGGATCCCTGCGTGGGGAGGAGGCATCCAAGAATGGTTGAAGTGGCCTGACATGGCCAGCTAAAGCCATCCAAAAGGCTGACATTTTATTTCATTTTTATATTTGTGTGTTATTGCCTGCCTTTATTTCCCCACTGCTAGTCAAAATCAAAATGCAGAATTAGCCATCATTGGACCACTGGAACCACCACAGCAGCAAGTGTCTGGCCAAGGAGAGTTTGCTGAGGGATGCACAAGTCTCCTGGCCAGAAAAAAATAAAGGAGCATTTGCTTTGTGCCACAGAGATGCCCTGGCACAGGGAAATGGGGGTGAGTCTGCACATCTTCCACTTACACACTGCCTTCCTCCAGCTCCTCAGGAGAGAGGAAGGCAGCTTCTGCATTTACATTCTTGGTTATCGAGGGAGACAGAGCACCTTTGATCCCAAATCTCCATGGCTGTTGTTTTGCACCTCCTCGTGCTTGCTGCTGGGAGGAGGAAGGACTGAAGCAACTGCTTTTTCCTGATCACTGCACCACATCTCCTCTGGTGCTCAGAAATCACCAGGGACTGTGCCTGGGAAGCGCCTGTTGAGTCCCATATCTTGCTGGCCTTTTGGTTAAGACTGTGATAAGGGAATTAAATGAGACAAGGAATCTTCTAAAGCATTTATGTTGCTTTTTGTCCTTCCGTATATTACAAATCACACATTTTGTGACAGGAGTTAGCACGTCAGATTGTTTTTCCAAATAATTATGCACAATACACTCCTTCAGTCAGCCCTCCAGTGACTCACCAGCAGGTAAAGCTTTGAATAGGAGGAAAAAAAATTGTCAGGCACGTTTCAATGGGCTCTGCGCAGCCACCAAACAAACATCAAGTCTAGCCTCTTTGTACTGCTGTCTGACTGCTGAATCCCACGTCAGATGCAATGAAAGAAGTTTCGTGCAGAACGAGTCTACTTTGGAAAGAAGTGGGGATTTCAGTGGTTTTGGATCTGTCTCCCATTCCTTGCTTTGCTTTGTTGTTCTGAGCCACTAAATCTGCCAAAATGACCTGCAGAAAATGAAAATCATCTTCAGGTGGAGCAAAACTTTACAGCTGGGTTTGTGGAGTAATGTTATGTACCAGGGATGGCCATGCCAACAAAGAACATCAGAAATGGTGAATCTCTTCACCTGTGTCTCTCCCCTCCTGTGACTGTGGGGCTGAGAAAGGCAAGACCCTGGTGAGTGTCGAGGGGGTCCCAGCTGTGCTGCTGAAGCTGGGAATGGGGCTTGCACATGGCTGCCTTAGCAAAGCATGGTCATGCATAGCGGGGGAGTGCACACCTTGGGAGCCTGTCTTTTGTTTTCAGAGAGGACGGTCAGGGGGAACTGGGGTTCAAGTTTAATTAAGCAGTGCCTCAGAGAGAAAAGACCCACCTGGAAACTTGCTGTCACATATGATTTCACAGGAGCCCAAGAACATGATCTTTTTTAAAGTAGCTTTACTTTTGCGTGGCTAACAGGCATGATACTTCACAGAAAAGCAGATCCCTGCTGGGAGGGATTGTAATACAATCTGTTTGCTCTGGCAACAATGCTGCAAAGGGGAGTGGCAGAGGCTCAGGCACCCAGAGCCAGCAGGTCACATCCTGCCTTAGAGTCATGAAGCCTTCTGGCCACTCTCCTCTCACAGGGCTGATGCCACCATGGGGTGAGGTCAGGGCCATCAAGCCCCAGCCCCTACAGCCATCACATGACCAGAAACATCCCCTGTTCACCCTGTGCCCCCACTGCCCACCAGAGCCCAGCTGGCTTTGGTAGCACCGCCCAGATGTCAAGTGCTGGAGAAAGTGGTCACCAGCTGCAGCAGCTGGACTAGGAGGACCTGCAGATAAAGTGGCAGATTTCCATAGGAAACTAGAGCAACAAACTGCTAGGAGGATGAACAAGCCAAAGAAAATTCTTCTCCTTCATTCAGTAATGGTACATAGGCACAGAATGACAATGGGGTAAAACCTCTCAAGTATAGGTGTGCAAATCTTCTTTTTTATTAATGGGAGTAAAGGAACTGATGGCTTTGAAAATGTGGGCTATGGTACTTCTGGTTACAAGACCCCATTCTTGATCATCAGGAAAATCCAGTGCAGGGACTCAAATGTGGGAGGATCCGGAGGAACATGTTGAGAGATTGGAAACTTTGGGGAAAATGAAGATTTGGAAGAAAAAAAAAAATTCCCGTTTAATTTTTTTTTTTTAATGTGGAAAATTGAATACTTGCAGAAGAATTGTAGGAGAAACATTCTTGTAAATTAATTTTGCTCGTGGTGAACGGTGAAGTAAGATTAGAGAGATCTTTAACATGACATGACTTCTGCCATTCTCAGCTCTTCAAAATGCTTTTAATAACTAAAGTACTTCAAATGAAGGTCTTTTATTTCAAAACTGAATGGTATCAAGCATACAACATATTTTCACTCTTTAAGAATTAAAAACACATCATTCTGATAAGCAGTATAACTGCTGAAATTATTTGCATTTTCTCAAATTTGTTTGTTCAGGTTTTGGTTGGGTGTTTTGTTTTTTTTTTTTAATATATTTTTCCCTTTAAGCCTTCAAAACTTCCAGAAGTTTTCCATCTCTAGGCAGAACAAGATTTCCCTGACAGACCCTGGCATCATATATTGATATATGCCAGACGTGATGTCTTTAGCACCAGCAGCCCCAAGCCAGCCATGCTCATGAAGCCAGGTGGGTATTTGATTTAGTTGTCTTCCCCCAGTACCCACTTGGCCTCCACCATCCACCTCATAGCCTCAACTCACCCCTCCCCACTTCTCCACTAACACCTCCCTCCAACCTGGGAATTTGGGAAGTTGTTTTGTGTTCACTTGGGGTGCTGGCTGACATCCTCTCCATGAAATCCAGCTGGAAAGCAGGATCCACAGACCTGGTAAGAAATGCCATGTTTCATGGGAGGGTTAAAAGGGGCTTGCTCCCTCCAACCAACTGTACTGCAGGTTTTTTGGATAAAAAAAAGTCACCCTGCAGAGATGTTTTTCAAAATTTTAGTAGAAGAGACTGTACTGCAGTGAATTCCATGCCTTCCCCAGAAAAGGATTGGAAAGTCATCCTTGTTTCCATGGATACCATGTAATGGGACTGAAAACAAAGCTGAAGCTGTACTTTTTGATATGGCTCCCTGAGCCTCCCCCTGTGTCCTCATGCACAGAGGAGAGACAAACAGCCCCTGCAGCATGAGGGGGTCATGCCCATGTCTAACCTCATGGCTGAACAAGACTGGAAACTATCAAGGCATCTTCTTATTTTATGGAAACTCCGGGTAAGCTGAGCAGGGCAGGGCTCTTTCTCTCCTCCTTATTAAATCTAATCGAGTACATGTTTTATATATGACCTTGACAAGCTATTTGATCAAATAGATTTTATTTCATCTACCTGTAAATATCAGTATTATCTGGCACATTGAAAGAAACCCCATAGGTTTAATAAGCTGTGCACTGCCCTGTTGTTCTGTTCCAGGCTGCTTGCCACTCTCTTTTTTTCTCCTTCAAGAGGATGCAGAGCATCAAGAAGATGCTCCACCTGCATTGCTGCAACCTTGATGCTGATGGGTACAGCAAAGAGAGGGTTGGCTATTTTATGCTTCAGGGGCCTCATGCAGAGTTCATCCCAGAGATATTTCTTGCAGCATTGTAGCAAACCATTTCCCAAACACGCATGTCTCACTATTTATCAATGTGTCTCTCCTGGAAGCATCTGGAGAACTGTAAAAGTCCAGGTTTCTGTTCTGCCAGCTGCTGGCCAGGACGGAGCTAAGCCTCCTCTTACCCTGCTTTTAGCACATGCTAGGTAACACCCCTATATTCCCAGTACTGCTGTGCCCTGTCTGGTTCATCTGTGATGTCAATTGTAAAATAAAATGAGAAAAGGAGGAGTATATTAATGTCAAAAAAAGAGAGATGTGAATATCATTGCTACAAGAGCACCTCAACAGTCTTTGGAAGCATCTGTTTGCTTTGAAGAAGCTCTGTGAGGTGGAAGGAGGACATGGTGGAGCTTGAGTCCTGGTTTCAGCCAGGGTTTCTGTTCCAGGCTTGGCAGCCCACTCTAGGGCTCATCAGTCTCAGTGCTTCAGTCTGATAATTCCTTGGGAAATGGGAAGCCCAGCAAGGACTAGACCCACAACACAACCACCACACTGTTTTACACCAGTGGAGGACCTGGACTTGTAGGAGATGGAAACACTCAATGAGCAGAAGTGAGCATGAGGGAGAGAAACAGAGAGTTAATTGAATATGCTAGATAGCATCAATGTGAAGTATAGCTTGACAAGATTTTCTTTCAATATTGTCTTCTCTCATTTAGTAATTGTATGTACACACATTCATGCATGAAATACAAAGTGGTGGGATGTGAAGTTTTTGGCATGGACTTCAACAAATGCATGATGCGTGGAGGGAAGAGGCACAAGTCAGCTGTTCGGTTCATCCCTCACGAGTGCCAATATAATCTTTATACCATGCTATTAGGCATTCACAGTGCACCATCTGGACTGCAGGAATGCTAATTTTGGAATGTTTTAGACACAGCAGTTCATAATCTCTGGTGCATTAATTACCTAGTTACCTGGAGGGCAGTGTTGCAGGATTCAGAGAGAAATGGTAAAAGGCACAAACAAACTGAACCTGTAATTTGGTTGTTTCCAAGTCCTCCCCATTCCAGGCTTGTGCAAAAACCCTAAGGTCTCTATTGTGTGCTGGGAAGCTACAGACTTTCCCAGACACAGTGGGTAAGCTCTCCTTTTCCAGTCAAATACTGAAATTCCTTTTTTTGGTATTTTTTACCTCTAGCTGATGTTGGCCAAATTTCCCTGACCAGGAGCAGTGGAGATAAAGGACATCGGCTCCCAAACTCTAAATGGCGGAGAGAAGGAAGATGAAGAGGAGAAGGAAGAAGCCAGCAGGTGGATGGGATTCTCTATGCAATCAGTGGCTCTTTGGACTGGTTTGGGGCTTGGCAGGCTCCAGTGAGTTGCTGGCTGCAGGCCAGGCTGTGGTCAGGGTTATTTATTTCCCCCCTTCCTTGGCAGTTGATCCCAATCACTGTGTGTGCAGCCTGCGCTGTCCCACTCAAGCACTGTGGTTTGTTCTCAGTCAAAACTCGAGGCTGGAAGGAGACTTTCCAAGCAGGTGAGCAGTCTGGATATACTCTTCCAGCCTGAAAACAGGTATTTTCCTGTTGTCCCCCTGAACACAAAGGAGCACTGTCAGGGGCTCCATTGCTCTGCTTACCCCAGGGGCTGCTCAGTCCCATGCCTGCAGGCAGGAGCCCTCCAGCCCGTTCTGCTTTTGTAATCAGAAAAGCTCTGGTTAACCCTCCTGATTTATCTCTGCTCCAGCCAAGTAGCCCAATGCCTTCATAAAGTCCTTGTCTGCAGCTGCTTTTAACACCTAAAGGCATTTGGCTGCTCTTTCTGCTGGCTTGGACCCACTGCTACCTTAATGAGACTTGCAATTTTATTGACACTTCCCTTCCCACTGATGACCATTAACACCTGCAGAGCTATAACTGCACACACACACGATCACATCTTTTGGGGAAAAAAAAACACCTGAAAATACGGAATGCACATATAAAATTGCCACGTCTCACATATTAAATGGTTTTACTAACCAGTAACATTTTGAATAAAAATTTCTTATATTTGAAATTAGCAAAGTTTTCTACATATTTTCATAGAAGTAGAAATAGTTACCAAGCTAAAATATTATGCCTTTCTCTTTTCCTACCTTCTTTGCAACAGTGTATATTTACCTTTTTTACACTTCATACCTAAGGAAGCTCAAATCTGGCTTTAGCTGCAGAAGGCTTGGGATTTTTAGTCTTCTCTGAGCTGTTGTTTTGTGCTGACTTTTCCTTGGAAAGGCTCAGCACCTCCCTTCCACCTCAGAAACTTATTTTATTCTATAGTAATAGAAAACCTTTCACAAGGTGCTTGGCTGCTCTCAATGCCACAGGATGTGTCCTCTTTGGTACATTAGTGTGAGGACACCAAGAAGGTTTTGCCCTCCATTCTGGTGCAGAGGGCAGGTACATGAAGAGGAACACCATCACTGAGGTAGAGAGTCTGGGATCCGTGGCAGCCCCTTGCATGCCCACACAACACAGCTTACCCATGTCCCTGATTCTAGAGGTGGTATCTGCCACTCCAAAAGCTGGGATGATGCAGTGAGATGAGTCCTTAGAGTATGCATGTGCGGGTAAATATAAAAATAAACTGTCGGGAAAGATGGTAGTTCAAGGTGTGTAAGGGAAGCAGCAATAAGAGTCAATAAGGTGCCTCTTAAGAGATTTTTTCACATCCTAGAGTTATGATTAAATGATGGATAAGTCAAAACCACCTGCTCACGAGATGTAATGTCAGCCCTGATACGTGGACTCCCTTTTGGTCTGCACAGGGACTCATGCCCTTGACTGGGTCCGGAGTGTTGGAAGATGTGCAGCACCCTATCTCAAGCATGGACAGGTCCATGATCAGGCTGGAGAGAGCTGGGGGAAAGTCCTATAGTGAGGGCTATTTGGGAATACCATGAGAGATTTCCAGCTCAATGAACCAGAAATGTCATTACAGCATCCAGGGTTTGAGCAACCATACAAGATTGTGAGATGCTTTTCAAGAAAGGAGGTGGAGCTTTATCATTTTAATGATGACAAAGGTAGCCCCCACTTTCCTTTTCACTAAACCCCCATAGGTCCCCTCAGCTCTTTTCTGCCTGCCCCCAAACACACACCCACTCACTTCCTACCCAGCACCAGTCACATCTTGGTGGGTGCATTTCTGTGATTACCAGGTCTGAACAATTTTTATTGGTCTTCCAGGTGCTTCTCCTGCTTTTCTCTTCACCTTGGAAATTGTGGAATGGGAATCAGAAGCAGGAAACTTTCAATTAGCATTGGTAAAAAAATACCTTAACAAGGATCATCAGCTGGAAATGAGATGCTTCCCATATCAGCAGCTGCAGACTACTGGGGAGACAAATGTTTGTATCAATCTTCTCAATAGCAAATTATACCCATCTTTGGCTGGTGTGGGGTGAGGGGAAGAGTCTCCCCTGCCATGAGACTTACTGAAGCCTTAGGAGATGCTGGAGTAGCAGCTGATCAAGGCTGCAAAGTTCAGAAAACTGAGGCATGGAGATGGGTCAAAATTTTCAGTACAGAAAGTAATTCCTCACTTTGTGGTTGGTTTTGTTTTGGTTTTTTTTTTCTTCAATGTGTAAATTCTGCCTAAGGAATGTGGAAGGTCTAGGGCAGAGCATTAGCATGTTGTCAGCCTAATCACACAATAAAACCTGCCACAGTAAAGCCAGAATAACCATTTATGGAGTGAGACTATGCTGAAAAAAAATGTTGTTTACAGCTTAGCATCTCCTCTATCTGAAAATCACCCAAAGAGAGGAAGAACTGAAAGAGGATTCATTAGATGATTTAGTGTTTAAATAAGAGTGTGAAATGGGTATTTGTCTCCACTCCAGAGGATTCAGGATTTGATTCCTCCAATTCCCTGCAGCCATTCTTAGGGGATGAACACATAGGCCTATGCCCTGGTTGTCCCCTGAAATGGGTGCTAGGAGATGGGAAAAAACCCACAGGAATGGGGTGCTGTCACACTCCTAAGAGTAGTGGAGAAGGGGAGAGGGAAACCCACATTTTCAATGATTTATTTTATCAGGACTGTTTTATTAGTGACAGATAAGTGATGTGAGTCCATCCTATCAATTGCTTTAGGAAGAGCAGGCACTGTGGAAGGAGCAGATCCCAATTTTCATATTTCCAGCCCTTTGTAAATCCATGGACTCCTGGCCTGGAGTAGGGTGGTGGCAGGGTTGTACCTGTGCAGCTGTACAGCTTCAGTACGGAGATTCCAGCCAGGATTTTACATGGATAAAAAGCCTTTGACACAGTCCCCCACAATATCCTTCTCTCTAAATTGGAGAGATATGGGTTCATTGGGTGGACTGCTACACAGATAAGAAATTTGGTTGGATGGCCACATCCAGAGGGTGGTGCACAATGGCTCAGAGTCCTGATGGACATCAGTGACAAGTGGTGTCTCTCAGGAGTCTGTGCTATTTAATATTTTCCTTAAAGATGTAGACAAAGGCATTGAGGGCACCCTTAGCAAGTTTGCACATGACACCAAGCTGAGTGGTGCTGTTGACACACCTAAGGGATGGGATGCCACCCAGAGGGACCTGGACAAGCTTGAGAATTGAGCCCATGGGAATCTCATGAGGTTTAACAAGACCAAGTGCAAGGTGCTACTCCTGGGTCAGGGCAACTCTCCGTATCAATCCAGGCTGGGGGATGAACAGATTGAGAGCAGCCCTGCTGAGAAGGACTTGGAGGTGCTGGTGGATGAGAGGCTGGACATGACTCTGCAATGTGCACTCACAGCCCAGAAAGCCAAATGTGTCCTGGGCTGCATCCAAAGCAGTGTGGGCAGCAGGTCAAGGAAGGGGATTCTGCCCCTCTGCTCTGGTGAGACCCCACCTGGAGTGCTGCATCCAGCCCTGGGTCCTCAGCACAGGAAAGACATTCACCTATTGGAGTGAGTCCAGAGGAGGCCACCAAGATGACTAGAGGGATAGAGGACCTCTCCTGTGAGGAAAGGCTGAGAGAAATGGGTTTGTTCAGCCTGCAGAAGAGAAGACTTGAGAGTGACTTAATTGCAGCCTTCCAGTAGCTGAAAGGAGCCCACAAGAAAGATGGAGAGGGACTTTTTACAAGGGTATGTAGTGGTAGGACAAAGGGGAATGGCTTCACCCTGACAGACAGTAGGTTTAGGTTAGATATAAGGAAGAAATTCTGTACTGCAAGGGTGGTGAGGCACTGGAACAGGTTGCCCAGAGAAATTGTGTATGCCTTGTTCCTGGAAGCATTCAAGGCCGGACTGTCTGGGACTTTGAGCAGCCTGGTCTTCTGGACCTCCATGGCAGGGGGGATGAAAGTAGATGATCTTTAAGGTCCTTTTCAACCCAAACCATTCTATGATTCTATGATGCTATGATTACATGGATTTTATAGGTGGCAGTCTGAGTCACCTATAATTTAACCCCTTCAAAATTATAAGCTACATCAGTAGCCAATGGAATCATGTCCTGTTTATTTCAACTGGTTGAAAGAAATTGGTACCTTCTTCCAATTACTAAAACTAATGATATCTAGCTCCTACATGAAGGAGCTTGTATAGCTTGTATAGCTCCTTGTATAGCTTTTGCAGGGTAAGTAACTATGATCAATGTGGAGTAGCATGGAGCACTTACAGGCAGAAAAAAATATAATTAGGAATCACAGCAGTTGAAATAAGACTATCAGGGCTTTCCATGCCACCTGCAGCACTGTGCTCTTCCTGGAAAAATCCTGTATAGATGCCCAACTCCATTATGTGTGTACCTACCCAAGCCCCAGTGCTTGTTCCTCAGCAGGCTGTTTATATTTGGTGTGCTGCTGTGCATCCTCGAGGCTGCATCTGCACCAGGACCCAGCAGCACTGTGGACCAGTAGCCCCAGAAGAAGTTAGGGCTATTGCAAAAGGCATGGAGGGCCATGCCATCCAGCAATGTGGCAGTGTCCCTAAGTGTCCAGCCATGCTGAACCCCATTTTTACCTGTTCAGCCACTTCACAGCAGCCTGCACGATATAAAATGAGATATTGTTCCTTTGATTAGTGTATTCTTTTCACTACTTTTAGACTTGAAAACAGTCACTTGATAAATCTGGCCTGGGATTTATCTGCTTTCCTATTTATTGTGCAGCCTGCTGTGTCACTTCCTTTCCATGTTGCGGTGGCTGGAATATATTATTTCAAAAGTGTTTTTCCTTGAAGTGCTGTTTTCAATGACACAGGCATGAGCAAGAGCAAGTGTGGTCTTGAGAGCTTTCAGACATAGTGTCCACTCTAATATACGTCACAGCTGCTGAAATGCCACCTTCTGATCTGGAAACATTATGGTCACTCAAGCAATTTCACCGAAGAGATGCAGTAAGGTTGTTATGGACAGAGTACAGCCTCTGTCTATCTACCATTGCCTATTCCCTGTATCCAGTGCTACCAGACAATGAGTCCATTTTCTCCATCCTATCAGTTCCTGTACACATGTGGCATGGTGAAACACTGCTGTTTGCAACAGGAAACGGCAGCAAATAGACGTGGCACGTGATCCACCATAATTTTCCATGCACCCTGCTGTTCTCTTCGTCCTCCCTCCACCAAGGTGGAGGATGCCCAAAGTCTTTAGCACCACGGGAGAGTTGTTCTGGGCACATCCTGTCTTTAGCACCACGGGAGAGTTGTTCTGGGCACATCCTGACACCATTTTCTACAAAGATCGGTACCAACATCATAACCTGCCCAGCTTTTCCCTATCTTCCTCAGAACAGAGCAGGGTTATTCAAACAAGCTTATTCTAACACTCTGCAGAAGGGCAATACTAGCACCATATACATGAAAAAACACATCACAGTATGGGAAAGTATCAACATGATGATGGAATATGTTTGAGCTGCCTCACATAATTTTTCAGGAGGGATTTTTAGTTTTTGCTAACTTTCTAAAGACTTTCCTACAAAGTATAACAGCAGCATGTTTTGCTGGATTAGTATGCCACTATATAGCAAAAATAACATGAAGCAATTCAACATAACCCACACAGGACTGAGTGCAGAACTGGTCATGATCCAAACTGGGACAGTACAGTTGTGCTGGAGCAGCAGTGCCACCTGGGTGAGGCAAGGACAGGCTCAGGGCACCACAGGTCAGGAACTGGTTAAACAATGTGTGGGAGGAGATGACCTGAAGTCTGGAGGACGTGGACTGGTCCCCTGCCCTCGGACATGGGCAGGAGCACTTCCAGCAGAAGACCTTTAATGAGGAGGAAGATGGGAGCAGACCTAGGTCTCCCTACACTTTTGCTGTTGAGAGGTTAAGTAGGCAGCAAAAGAAGAAAAAGAAGAGATTCAGTTAATTAATTCTGAAAACTTAATTAACATTATGGCTTCTTGTGAGCTTTTTGGAAGCACCAAAGCATCTGCATGCTCCCTATCATTCCACTGCTCTTCCTTGGCAAGATGGTCTTTGCTGGCAACAGCAGACCATGTCCACCAATGAGTTTGTTCTCAGTGATGCTTTTTGAGCCCAGAAAAGTGTTTGCTGTTGTGGGCTTCAGGATAGCATCTCCCAGACTATGGATGCTGCACTGAGCTGGAGGCACAAGCCTTCCCCATCCGGTGAGAATCCACAACATCACCTCTCCTATGAGTGAGATAGACTTGTTCTGCACATGATGGCTTTCAAAAGCACTGGGCACATCTGATTGCAAGGACCAGCCTGAGAGTAGCCCTGGAGAGGGTGATTTATGAAACCCCCACAGGAACAGAGAGTATTTGGGAACCAGAAACACTAAAAAGCCATTATCTACATGCCTAATGCCTTTACTTAGGAGGCAGTTTCCCTTCTTGCAATGCTATTAGCTTCCAGGTAACACTGGGAGGATGAAATTCCTGTTCATGTGGGGTAATTAATCAGAATACCCAAATAAGCATTAAAAACCACACAAAGCGGGAGAAAAAAATAACCCCTTTCACGCACACATCCCTGCTTTCTCCTAGGAGGAGTAAATGTCACCTTGAATCAGAGGGCAGATTTGGTAGTTGTAACTAGAAATCTTTTCTTCATGAGTAAACTAATTTTTTTCTGCTTCTGTTTTTGTCTTTAATGCTATCTTTGCATTAATGGAGAAACTACCTTTGCTAGCTTTTTGCTGTCAAGAGAAAAGATGTGACATATGGGAACACCCTAGAACTTGCAGATTTAGTAGTAATATTTGAGTTAAAATTAATATGGATGTGTATGTAAATAAAAGCAGCAGCCTGCATTGTGGCAGCTGTTAGTGGAGGATTTTGAGCCATGACTGTTCTCTCTACAGCATCCATCTTTTCAGGCTTTGGTCTCCAGAGTGGATTCATCACCATTGAAATTGTCTTAAGACACCCAACCCCAACATAGTGTAAGCAGTCAGAGGCCATCAGCAAATTTGCAGATGACACCAAGTTGGGGAGGAGTGTCCATCAGCTGGAAGGCAGGAGGGCTCTTCAGAAGGACCTGGACAGACTGGAGAGTTGGGTTGATTCCAACAGGATGAGGTTCAACAAGGCCAAGTGCCATGTCCTGAACTTTGGCCACAACAACCCCCTGCAGCGCTACAGGCTGGACACAGAGTGGCTGGAGAGCAGCCAGGCAGAAAGGGATGTGGGATTTGGATTGACAGGAAGCTGAACATGAGCCAGCAGTCTGTCCAGGTGGCCAAGAAGGCCAATGGCATCTTGGCCTGTATCAGGAACAGTGTGGCCAACAGGACCAGGGAGGTGATTCTTCCCCTGTACTCAGCGCTGGTGAGGCCACACCTGGAGTGCTGTGTCCAGTTCTGAGCCCCTCAGTTCAGGAAGGATATTGAGGTGCTGGAGCNCTACAGGCTGGGCACAGAGTGGCTGGAGAGCAGCCAGGCAGAAAGGGATGTGGGATTTGGATTGACAGGAAGCTGAACATGAGCCAGCAGTGTGCCCAGGTGGCCAAGAAGGCCAATGGCATCTTGGCCTGTATTAGGAACAGTGTGGCCAGCAGGACCAGGGAGGTGATTCTTCCCCTGTACTCAGCGCTGGTGAGGCCACACCTGGAGTGCTGTGTCCAGTTCTGGGCCCCTCAGTTCAGGAAGGATATTGAGGTGCTGGAGCAGGTCCAGAGAAGAGCAATGAGGCTGGTGAAGGGACTCGAGCACAAGTCCTATGAGGAGAGGCTGAGGGAGCTGGGGTTGTTTAGCTTGGAGAAGAGGAAGCTCAGGGGAGACCTCATCACTCTCTACAACTCCCTGAAAGGAGGTTGTAGCCAGGTGGGGGTTGGTCTCTTCTCAGTGAGACAAGAGGGCATGGTCTTAAGCTCTGTCAGGGGAGGTTTAGGTTAGATATTAGGAAGAAATTCTTTACAGAAAGGGTTATCAGGTATTGGAATGGGCTGCCCAGGGAAGTGGTGGATTCTCCATCCCTGGAGGTTTTTAAGATGAGGATTTTTTTAAGTGTCACTGGATGTGGCACTTAGTGCCATGGTCTGGTAACCACATCAGTAGTGGATCAAGGGTTGGACCTGATGATTTCAGAGGTCCTTTCCAACCTGGCTGATTCTATGAAAGGCAGGTCGCATTCAAAAGATCCAAATGTCTTACTCTGGGGTTTCTACAAGTGATTTTCTGTGTATTTATTCATGTGTCCTCTGCAGACTCTGCAGTTCACCTCTGGGGAAGTGTTTGCAGTGGTGAGATGCCCAGGCTCAGTCCTGCACCATCCCTACCCCAGGCATGGTGCTCCACCACAGGTTGTGCTACACATGGCCTTGCCCAGAAGGATTTCTTTTGGTCCCAGGCAACAAATCCCAAAGTGCAAGTAAACCCTGTGAGATGAAAAAGCCCTGGTTGCAGGAAGATAGATAATTCACTAACCAATGTGGTGGTGGTTTTACATTAATAAGTAATAGCAATTAGCCAGTGGAGCACATTACCTAGTAACAGTTTTCTACTTTAATGAAATAATATTGGTGTTTTAATAGGTAGAAAGCCCCACTTATCCAGGGAAGCTGCAGAGGGAGGTTCCAGCTCCTTGCTTTCCCTCATCTCAGAAGTCGTATATGCCTGAGCACAGTGGGAAGACGTCATAATGGCATGAAAACACAAATAACTGCTGAGATTGCTCCCAAGAACTTGCACATACTTTTGGCTACCCTGTAGCTCTGTAGTCTACTGAAAAACCGAGTGGCACTGTACATACAGGGGCAAGGGAATCCCCAAACCTCACCTGCATAATTTTCCATATAATTTGAAAAGTGTGAGGAAACTACAAGCTGGCATTATCTGACACCAGCAGTCCTGGCTAGAAAGCTGGATTTGACACATAGCCTTGGCAAAGCACTTGCAAGCACCGTTTGGCATCATCACAAGCAGTGCTGAACGTTTCTAAGGGATGTGTGACCAAAATTAAAAATGGAAGGAGTTTTGCACAGCATATTAGCTGGGATGGACAAAACCCCAAGTAGCCCAGTTGCCCACACCGCTCTTTTGTGCTCATGCCTGCACCACTGGCACCCAATGGAAAAGTGTCACACCAACCTCATCATCTCAACCTGCAGAAACTACTAATAAAATAAATTTTAAATGTCTATACAGACTTTATTTTCTAAGAGGAAAAATGCTCCTTTTCAGGCTAAAGAGCTTGAAAAATAGATTTATTAAGGCACCCCTTTTCCATGAGGCTCTGAGGGTAATTCTAAGGATCTTAATTCATGTTTTAATAATCAGTATTTAGTGACCACTTGGAGCAAAAGGCTAACTGAAAATCATATTAATTGTGGCTGAAAAGTTACAGTATAAGGCTGAACGATCTGGTTCCTTTGACTTGCACTATTTCTAGGGAGATCAGTAAATACTAACACAAAAACATGAGGGCTTAGTTCCAGTCTATACCTCAGACCAGACCACTAATTTTTACATCGACATTTATAAAGATTGTATCCCTCAAATTGAGTGTCTAAAAATATGACTGTGGTCATGCAGTGCAGTAGGACGAGTAGGACCTTCTGAGGATAAATATTATTAAAAATACATCTGACCTAAAATCTTTGCATCCCAAACTGAATCCAAACTTGCCAAAAGTTCAAGGATGCTCAGATCTGAGGTTCTGGTTCAGGCAACTCTCTGGAGACTCGAGAAACCCGTTTACACTGCAAAGAGAAAAACAGGAAGCAGAGACCATGTCACCCCCTGGGGCCTTTCCTCCAGCTGAGTTGGCTGGTCTGGGAGAGATTATTTCAGTTCCAGGCACAAACAGTAGGAACTTTCCTCTGCTCTTTACAAAGTTACAGGGTTGTCTGTGGAGAACTAACCCCGTGACAGGAGGCAATGCCTGCCATCAGGCTGTCTCTGAGCCCAGCTGATGGAAACCAAGGGAATGGATCAATGGAGTTGTGGGCTCGACACTCAGAAGTAGCTTACTTGGAGCATCTTTTCTGCACTGAAGTTATCACCTGGGCTAAACAAACAACTGAGTGTTTTTTTCAGAGGAGAATTGAATCTTGGTTTGCCCCACTGGCTTCTGCATCTTGGCTTCCAGGTGGCTTACATGGTCAGGTCATTGGGGTTTATCAGCAGGAAAACTCACAAACTGAGTGCTTCTCCAACGTGAATTTGTAAAATTCATAAATTTGTCAAAATTGCATGTGAAGTCTAGAAACCACAGCACACAACTTGGGGAGCTAATCAGGTAAGCTGTAATTGCAAACCCTTGCATCAGGCAGCTGAGTCATGAGATAAAGTGGGAGAATTGGGGATGAACAGCAAGAAAATCCACATTCTTGGCTTGGAGAGACACAGAGCATTTCTAGTTCCTTCACTGGCTGCTGTCAAGGCTTTGCAAGTAAATAATTACCATGAATAATCTATGCATTTCATGTACACTACTCACATAGAGTAGTTTTAATGTAAAAGGTTTTAAGGGATTTTGAGAAAAACTGCTCAGAGCAGTTTCAAACAACTGCTAGGACATTTGCAAGTCCCTGATTTTAGCAGAACAACATTTTCTGTTTATTAAGGGTTTATCTCCTTGCTCTAGCTGTAAAAATACTGAGAACAGATGCTAAATTGCAGGTAAATATGCTGCTATGCTGGGGAATGGCCTTGTATCAGATGTAATTGAGGCAAGAATTCTGGAAAGGCAAGAAGCTAAAAATTTGTCATGCATTCAATCTACTTAACAAGGGTTGGTGAATACAATTAGGGAAAATCAGAGCTGATCCATGGGCTATATATTGTCCAGAAGAGAAGTGAGTGCATGCTGAATACATTTTATAATTAGTAGTTCAACCAAGTCTAATTTCAGAATTGTTCATGCCATGATGGTGTGCTTTTATTCTTTCTCTGCTTTTGAGATATCATGCAGAGTATTTAGTTCTTCTCCCACCTCTCCAGATAATATGCCAGGCACCACTCTTAATAACACATCTGCTAAATTTCCAGTGTAACCATCCCCATGTATGCAGAGTCCTGTCTTATGGTTTCTCAATATCAGGATTACACATTTCCAAGAACCCTTTTTCAAATGTGCAATTTGAAGCAATGGTTTTAGCCATTATTCTCTGGGTCTGGGCTAGTTGGTGGCCTGTGCTCTCCTGGCAAGTGGGGGGGCAACCTACTCAAAGAAAATTAAAAGCTCTGTAGGGAAAGTGCAAGTGGCTGGAGTGGCTGGAAAGCGGTCCAGCAGGGAAGGACCTGAAGCTGTCTCATACAGTTGAGGGCAAGTGTAAGAGCTGTGGGATGCAGCCCTTGCTCCCACCCCAGCCTTTGCATAGACCCTATTCACCATCCATAGCCCTTGCAAAGCTCAGCACCAGGCAGCACCACAGGAAGGGGCTCCTCTGTGTAGTTGGACCTCAATATCTTTTCCAACCTAAATGTTTCTATGATTCTATGAGAGGTTTCCCAGGTGTATTGGGTCTGGCTGAGCTGGAGTTCATTTCCCCACAGTAGCCCTTACAGTAGCCCTTACAGTGTTGTGCCAGAAGGTAGCCAGAAGGGTGTTGATAACACATTGGTGTTTTGGCTACTGCTGAGCACAGCATCAGCATTGTAACATTCCTTCCTCAGTCAAGAGCAAGATTCTAGGAGGGGATCCAAGTAGGCCAGCTGACCCAAACTGACCAAGGGGATATTCCATACCATATGACATCATCTCAGATATAAAAGCTAAGGCAAGGAGCAGGAAGGGGGGCATTCATTGTCTCCAATGACTGACTGCTAAGGAACTGTTGTGCATGCTGAAGCCCAGCTTCTCAGTAGTGTCCGACCATCACTGCTCATGGGAAGTAGAGAATAAACCCTGCTATTTTTTGCTTCACTTTTGCATGCACAAGCTTTCACCTGGCTTCTGCTTTAATAAACTGCCTTATCCCAACCCACTAGTTGTTTTTCCACCTTACTCTCTCCCCTGTCCGGCTGGGAAGGGGAGCGGTAGAACGGCTGGGTGGGCGTCTGGCACAGCCCAGAGTAACTTCGGGTGGTGATTCAGTAAGCAGTGTAACACAAGCACAGAATTAATTCCCACTTTTGTCTTCATTAGCACAGCTATGTTCTATCAGTGTAATTAGGGCTTATAGCCCCTCCAAAATCTTTTTTGTTGATGACCTGGCTTTATGGCATGAAGCAGAGAGTGCCTCTCTCTGATGCTCACCAGAAAACTGTGAGAGCTCTCTGGATTAAATACAGCAGTAAACCACAGTGCAACAATCCCAAATGGAAACTTTAGAGAACCTTGGCTAATGGTCTTTGAAACACAGTTTCACAGCACCTTTCAATATGAAAGGCCTGTTCTGTCTTCTGCTGGCAACACTTAGGTCTGTGATGCAGCTAGACTATGAAAGTCAAAGGAAGGTGTGTATCACGATTAAGATGAGTGATGGGCAGCACCAGAGCAGAGCTCACCCTGCTCTGACCACATCAGCTCTACCATGAGTGTGCACACACACTCCCATTCCCCAGGCAAGGGGTGGCATCATGAGACACGAGTGCAAAGCAAGCAGTGCAGCCACCTCCTGGAGAACATAGGTCCCAAAGGGTTGTCTTGTGTTCTCCACAAAAATCAACCTTGCTATGGTTCTCAGTTGACTCATACGAAAGAAGTTTGCATCATGGGCCCTTCCTCATTGTGGGTATTCTCTCCCTTTTGGCTGTGTTTATATTTCAGAGTATCAAAACTAGGAAAAGCATGTAGAACTGATAGTCACCAGGATTACCACAACAGATCACAGCTGTTGGTACATGAGTGAGGTTTTAAGGCAGGCTAACCCAGATCAGGGTATCTCCTCGGCAAACCATCCTACCCCAGATTTTTTGTCTTAGAACACGGCCTCACCCCTTTCAGGCTCATTTGCCAGGAATTCCTGAGAAAGGGTTGTGCTGCTGTGACATGCCTGGAAAATCCCACATTTGCTTACATTAGGAAATCAATCATTAAAGTATGGAAAGTGAGCCCAGGCTATAAGTGATTTTACAGTAAGCTTAACAACTTTTTTTTGGGAGAAGCAGCAGAGCAGGGTCTTTACTTGACCCTCCCGGTCTACACCTTAAGGGTTTCTGATTGTGCAACAGATTTGGTGGGTTTTTTTACAGTGGTTTTAATCTGCAAACCTCTTTCATGGAATAATAGAATCAGAATATCTTGAGCTGGAAGGGACCTATAAGGAGCACTGAGTCCAGCTCCTGACTCTGCACAGGACAGCCCCAAGAATCACACCATGTGCCTGAGAACATTGTCCAAATGTTTCTTGAACTCTGTCGGGCTTGGTGCTGTGACCACTTCCCTGGGGAACCTGTTCCAGTGCCCAACCACCCTCTGGGTGAAAAACCTCTTCCTGATATCTAACCTAAGCCTCCCCGACAGAACTTCATGCTGCTCTCTCAAGTCCTGTTATGAGGTGTCCCCTCAGTCTCCTCTTCTCCAGGCTGAACCAAGTGATCTCAGCTGCTCCTCATGCAGCTTCCCCTCAAGGCCCTTCACCACTGTTGTTTGCTCTCCTTTGGACACTCTCTAAAAACCTAATATCTTTCTCATATTGCAGTGCCCAAAACTACACACACTATTCAAGGTGAGGCTGCCCCAGTGCAGAGCAGAGCGGGACAATTCCCTCCCTCGACCAGCGATGCTTTGCCTGATGCCCCCCAGGACACGGTTGTCCCTCCTGGCTGCCGGGGCACTGCCGACTCCTATTCAACTTGCCATTGACCAGGACCCCCCCGGTCCCTTTCCCTGGCACTGCTTTCCAGCATCTCATTCCCTAGTCTATACACACAGCCAGGGTTGCCCCAGATGCAGAATCCAGCACTTGCCTTTGTTAAATTTCATATGGTTGGTGATTGTCCAGCCCTCTAATTTGTCAAGGCCTCTCTGCAGGGCATCTCTGCTTTAGAGGGAATCAACAGCGCCTCCCAGTTTAGTATTAGAATAACAACTCAGAAAAAATTCCTAATAGAGGCTTTCAGACTGGCTTCCTGGGAGATATCCTAGGCTAGCTTTTACTATCACCTCATAGACACATTCTTTCTAATTTTTCCTCATTGGACTTTAATAGTTTGTGACCAGTTGGATTTAACTTCACAGTAAATGTCAAGAGCTGTGTATGACGCCCCCAGTCTCAGCAGATTACCTTGATTTTCACCACAGAAAGATCTCTCTGTGATTGCTGCAGTCCCTGGTTGCTGCCTGAGAAGTGATTTACTCCTACCTATGCGCTCTGACCTAAAACATCCAGGTCCTGAGAGCTTATGGGTGGAGGTTACCTTAATATCCACAGATGCCCGGATAATTTTGCATTAAGATCCCAATTCATGTTTGTTCTTAAAAATGTAATATGTAAATTTTATGAAATGCCACAGGTTTAATTTAGTATAAACCTACTGAAATCAATGCAGGATTCACAGCATGAGGGCTGACTTCATCCATGCTTGGGCTACCAAACTTCCCAGTTCAAGCCATGGTGCTTCTTTGATTTTACTGTCTTAGAGCCAAACTTATTTAATGTATTAAGGAATTACCTTGGTACGAAATGCAGGAGTGAGCTAATGACAAGTAATGAAGAGTCAGTGCCAGCCCAGCCCAGGGACAGATGGTCCTATGACAGTCTAAAGTAGACCAGGCTCTGGGGATGACTGGGGGTAAAGCTTGGCCAATACAAATTGGGGGAAGAGTAGGGATAGCAGTGATCTCCATTAGTGCAGCAAACACTAGGGATAAGGATGGCGAGTAAACTAGGGGATGGCATGACTGGTGCCAGCAGTTGCACTGCAGGAGCTAATGGGCTGCTCTGCTCAGGAATGGCTTCAGACTAAAAACAAAATGGTGATTCTGGCCTGCTAGAGCAGGCAGGGTCAGGAAAGGCTCTTGGGGAAAACAGAGCAGTGAAAAATGCCTGCGAGCTTGAAGACAGCATTGGCTTTGACTATGAGAGGGTGGAAGAGAGATGGTGAGTAGCAGTGAGATCCCTGCCCATCCTCTGCATCTCACATGTCCCCTTGCACCCTCTGACAGGGTCTACTCTGCCAGTGTTACTCCCTGGGAGGATGGCATGGTCAGCAAGCCAGCCAGGTCCCTGCAGCCCAGTAGATGCATGAGGGTTGTAGGTGTCTTGCAGGCGAGACAGGCGCTGCTTTCTCTTGTCTGAAGATCTTCTCCTTCCTTCCTCTCTCCCTTCCTGAGACAGATAAAAGTAGGTAAAATGCCAGGGCTTGTTTTCTGCAGGAGGGGATAATTTCTGTCTTGCTTCTGCTCCCAGGCTCCTGTGTAAGTGGCAGTTGTGGGTATTACTAGACTTCATTTCATAGAGGGTAATTTACCTGCCAACTTTTTAACGTGAAGATCTTGTTATCCAGTTCTTTTTAAAGATTTTAAAGGGATCTTTTTCTCTACTTAACAACCACACCAAATAGTTAAGATTTTGCTTTAAACATGCTAGGGGTTCATCATTCAGGATAATATTTCTGTTATGCCCAACACGATTTACAGTCACAGAGGATGAAGAAGCCTTTTAGCAGCAATGCCACTGTAGGAACACTACAGAACAGATGCTTGTTGCCAGCATTATCCAAAGAGTAACAGAGTCCAGAATATCCTGAGTTTTGTATAATCAGCTGTAACAGAAGAGAGTGATTAGTGAGCTACAAGGATATGAACATTAATGCATGTTAATCAACCTGCCTTCAAAATATGTAAGGAAACAGAAACTAACCCTTGGATATAAATTCCTTCCTTGGGGTCACTTTGAATTGTCTCTGGACCCACAGAAGACTGTGCCCAGGTTATTTTTCAAAGGTCTGGTTGACATGGACTCCAAAAATACAGACACAGATGTGATGGCATTCTGTGCAGATGAGAAACCTGCTTGATGAATAAAGAGGAGAAGAAATTTGCAGATGAAACCCATCATCTTCCTCAAGTGGATGATGCTGTCGGGGCAGTGGTGTGTGCCTGTTTTCTGAGTTGTTATTTTTGGACACAGCCGCCCTTCTACCCTGGAACTGACTCACCTCTGCAGGAAAGCCTCTTCCCGCCCCATGCGGTTGTCTGCGTTTTCCTTCCATGGCTCCTGATTTCCTTCTAGGGGCTTGCATCAAACCTCTCACACAAATAGTTTTAGAGCATGACAACTGTGACTGTTTTTATAGGGAGACACCTGAGCCAAAGAAAACAATAAATGCTTGAACTCTGTCCCATTAATCAGATCTCGAAGCATGATTATACCGAGTCTTGTAAACCCCAACAAGTAATTCCTCTTATCCTTACTTTGTGAGGATTTCCTCACTTTTGGAAGGTCGTGCATAGACCATTCAAATTATTTTCACCAAATTCATGCTGCGTGGCAGGCCCAGGAACAGATTTTAGATCTAGATATTTGTAGGCAGCCCAAGCTGGAAGAGATGAGTTTTCAGTCAACATCTGCTTAGAAGCTGGTCTGAGATGTCCCTTCTCAGTGCTGTTACTTAGATCGTACCAGGAGAAAGTAGGGCAGGAACCCTTCGAGCACAGAGGAGACACAAACCTTTCTCTCAGCAACACCATAGTTACTCCCTCTACAATGAAAAACTGTTCTTTCATGAAAGAACATGAAATCCAGTGATTCAGGAAGCAAGCAGGCACAATGTTGCACAGCTTGACAGGACCAGGCATCCCTAAAACAGAACCCTTTCAGAAACTTCAAGGACCTTTTGCAAGATCCTTGTGGCGAATCTTTCCTTCAAATTCCCACATAAATTGATCTTAAAAACAACGGGCAACAGCAGAAAAGAAAAAAAATAAAAAAGGCAAGAATCTTAGTAATCATTGTAAATCTTAAAAAAATAAGGGGAGGGTGAAAGTTAGAGCTCTGCAGTGTGGGGAACCTGCAGGTGCCCAAGGGAGCGTGTGTGTGTGGTAGCAAAACTTCCTGGAAATGCGAGATGAGGTCATCCCTTGTCTTGGATTTTTGATTTGTTCAGGGTTTTTTTTGTCTCTGCCTTCCACTTAGGCAGGTGATGTATGAACATCTTGTATCTTGCAAAAGCTTACAGTGAACTGCCTTTTGATAAATGCTTCATTTTAGCAGATCCATCTCTCCCATCCCCGGGCACATCGTGGCCATAAAAGCCTTCCCTATTTGATCAGAAACTATACCATCAATGAAAACTGCAATTTCCTGGCTAAAATTCAGATCCAAAATCTGCATGGAGATGAAGCCTTGAAGGGTCATCATATGCTCAGGGCTGGTCACATTTTCCTGCCCACTCTTTCTCATATGAAGATTTTAGTGGCTTAAATATGTAAGTGTTTGAAGCAGTCACAGTTTGTAGCTATGTTTTAGAATAAATAGGAAGTGAGAAGACTTGAGCAGCAGCAAGGTTGCCATGGCAATTATTTGTTGAAGAACAGAAATTGCAACAATAAAACCCTGGAGAACGTCACCTTTTGCATCAGGCCCATCTGGACTTCAGAGAAGACAGGCTGCATGGCAGAAGAGAACACCCTTGCCCTCCCTGCTGCTCCTCAGCAGGGACTTGGGGAACCTGCCTGGGGGCACGGCCGAGGCAGTGAACCCATTGGTTCAGTATGAAGTTTTGTTGAGTGACACACATCTGAACTTTGCAGATACATTAAATCACACACGAGTCATCAAGTGATCCCAGCATTACTTTCTTATAAATCATAGATGAATCATAAGGCATTAGTTTGACTCTTTAAACCATGGAGAATCAATCACATGTTTTGTCTCAGATTTCAGCCTGTAATCACTTTGAAAACAAGCTGATCTCTGCTGTAGGAAGGTTATCTGCAGGGTGGTCTTGTGCTACTCAGCTGAACATTGACGGACCACTACCCAGACAAGTAGACAAATGGAAAATAAATCCACATGCAATTACTTCAACTTACATGAGAATATCTCTGAGAACCAAATACCAGATATATCAGCACAGTGATACTTGTACACTGTTATCTGAGCAATGCAATGATAAATCGACAGCATTTGTAGGGAGTTTTTCCTTGTGGCTTTACATTTGATGTTTTATATATTTCATTTGCTTACCCCTGGCACCAGCCTTTAATGGTTGACTTCATTATTATTCTCATCTTACAAAGGAAGGGACAAGGACAGAAAGTGAATGGCAGCCAAGGTGAGATAGACACAGCAGAGCTGGAAACAGATCCTGTTTCTAGGCTCCATTAACACAGACCCTGCCTAATAGTATAAACTCATGGTCATTCTGCTGCCACTACAGCAGATGCTGCTGGCACTTCCTAGATGTGAGGGTCACACCATGTCTGAGCACCAGCATTTCAGTGACAACATTCAGAGACACCCTTGGGACATTTATGTTCACATATCAACATCACTGGCCCAGGAAGCAATGTTTGCATAAATAGTTTAAAAACACTATCTGGAAAATCTTAACCACCATAGGACACCCTTCTCTAAGTACAACAGTAAAGTGACCCTTGTGCCTTAGGAAGAGGGAAGGGGAGGCAGAGCAGTATCTCACCAGTCACCAGACCAGCAGTGGCTGCACTGGGCAGCAAAGAGCACTTGCAGAATGGCCCCACCCTTCTCACCCGCAGGAGAACAACTCAGACTAAAATGGTGCTTCTAGAGGAAGGATTTAAAAGGTCACTTCATGGCCGTGTCTGTACTAGACTACACTGACGCACAAATGCTTAAGCTATACTCACAAAATATACATGGGTCATAGCATATCCAAAACAGGTTCTGATTAACTTTCTGGGCACAGTTGGCCCGAAATGATCTTTTGTCTTGAAATATTTGCCAGCATTTTGTCAGGCAGAGCCAATCCTGTCTTGGAACAGGAAGGTGGACCAGAAAGCATTCCAAGATCTCTTCAGGCTCTGTTTTCTTGTGGACCTTGTTCTGGTTAAAATCAAATCCATTATTTTGATCCCTGCTTTGAACTATTAGAGCTTATGAAGCAGAACAAACTTCTCTGATACTTCTTCAATGCAGGGAATAGCCAGAGACCCAGTTGTGTGAAATATTCATCAAAAACTGTGGAAGAACACCAAAACTGCTTTCCTACACAAACCAATGAGCCATGTAAAATAGAAGCCCATGTCCAACCACGGCCAGCTATGCCAAAGTAAGAGGAAGATGCAAAGTAGCACCTGGCATAAATTCATTGCCAGCATTTCACACAGTCTTGACCATCAGTTAATATCATTTGCTTTCAGAAGAACAAGGCAGCTCTAGGATAATTCACACCCACCTGCCCTGTGGCTTTACACAGAACGCATCTTCTTCAGAACTGACTTGTATTGGTAATTGCCAAACAAATTTTTCATGCACAAAGACCTTGCTATTTAAAATAACAAACAGCTTGTCATAAAGAAATGAAAATCTGGGACCTTTATATTCCCAAAGTAGTTTTCAAGACAGGATATGAAAAGCTAAGGCTGCACTTAAAAGCCTGCATTAACTGAGTGCTTGTGTAACGAAGGTTAGAAAGGCAGGAGCCACCTTGTCCTCAGAAAAGACAGGAGAGAGGTTTGAGAATTGGGAATTAATTTCATCTACTTGGACCAGTTCACGAGGGAACCACTCCATGCCAGGGAGGGCTTATCCATGGCTCCTTCCCCAAGGCTGTTCCTTGGCACGGTGTCTGTGGTGTTCCCAGCACGGAAAACAGTTTACCCAGTCACTGGCACAAACCTTCACGGGTACCAGGTGTGTCAAGACATGAAGGTCATTGCAATCGACCCTGATGTCTGCCACTATTTGGAAAACAAACACCTCTCATTCTGCAGAGCACATTTCTGCACAGCCCTCCTTCTGCAGCTTGAAAACATTATGTATGCTTGGTGTCTCGCTACCTCGATACTGAAACACTGTCATCAAGCAAAGCTACCTCCCTGAATAATGTACTGAATGCCAAGGAACACGAACCATCCTACAGCAGGAAATTTAGTTTGCTTTAAGCAAAGTCATCTGCCAAATCCAAATTCTTTTTGCTATAAGACATGTTTGATAAAAAATATTTATATAAACTTATCCTTTGGAGGGTTTGAACTGCAGGTTCGGCTTTCACACTAACTCTGCTTCAACGCTGAAATGAAACGTTTTAATGTTCCTGCTTTTTAGCTTGGTCAAAGATCACTGCACTCACCTGACAGCAGAGCACATCTTCTGAAGCCCGAGTCAGAGCCCATGGGTCCTGCCTGTCTGTCAGAGCTTGCACCGAGGCCTCTGGTTTCAGAGATGTAAATATCGGCTCAATATCAGCCAAGCACTGTTTCTAAAGCAGTTTCCAAATCCTCCACGTTAAGGAGCTATTACTGTCTTATGAAAGGCTTCAGCAAGCAGAGACAGGTCTACTCATGGATCAGTTCCCTTCTCTTGTATTACTGCAGATATTTACCTGAAAATAAGATGCTTTGTTAATGAAAGATAATCTATGCCTTAGTGCATTTCCCCACTAAAATCCAGGTTTATTTTAGTCTTGGTATCATATGCAGAATTAGTAGGCTACATTAACAGGATCAGAAAAAAATACCTAATTTTTTGGAACTCTTACATACAATAAGATGGGAGTGGGGAGAAGCATAAGTTCATACTGTCTCAGCAGGGTTATCTTCTGCTGGAAAGCTTTTGGATTCGTCAGCATTATATTATGAAATTACTTTCATTTCTTTGCATCTCCCCTCCAAGGTAATATATCCCCAGGAACTCTTAGAAATCAATTTCTTTCCTACCCCTGACAGAAGAATTATCAGTGTCCAAAACAAATTCCTGACCATGCCCAGTCCTCTCCTGGACAGTAACCATGCAGCACCAGAGAGAGAAAGTAGGACAAAATCTGTGCAACATATGGTCCGTGAGGTGACTTGCTTCATCCCGCAGCTGCTGAGGGGGAATGGGAGCCACATGGTCTCTCCAGAGGCCACAAGGAGTAGCCAAGTGGCCCATCAGGCTGTGGGGCCCGGAGTCAGGCTGTTGGCCAGGGACAACACACGCACCATTTGGCTGGCCAAGTGGCACACGTACTTCTGGCTAGCAGCCAGGTTGCCTCCCTCTAGTTTTGCCCAGCCCAAGGAGCAGACCAGTGGGAATCTGGATGTTTTCTGGGCTGGAGAGTGATGGAGGGTGTGGCTATTGTAGTGATGGGGGGCCGGGGACATGGATGGCTCTGTGGATACAAGTTCAGGGTCAAGTAAGAGATGTGGAAGCTATTGCATTGTAGGAGTCTTAAGGCATAACAGATGGCAGATGTGAGGAATGAGGGGGAACCTGGGATCTTGTGGAGAAGAGGGAAGGAAAATTGAGGGTTAAATATCACGGGTGTAGGGAGTTGTGGCCCAGTAGTGATGTTTGATGTTCTCTAAAATCCAGTGTGCCCATGAAGCTATGCTCTATGCCCATGAGGGATGCACCGGGCTGTCTCACCAGGCTTCAGGAAACCAGGTTCACCTCAGACACCACCTTCCCTGTTTGCATTTGTAAACACCAGACCCACTGAACAGTGGGGTGTGGATCCACAATGCCTGGACAGATCACCTGTGTCCTGTTCAGGTTGGGCAGCATTTACGCTTTACATTTTTCTTTTTTTTTTAATGAGTGAATTTTCTATTCCCCAAGGTTACAGGAAGAATTTTCCAAATGGGGACTGGGTATCATCCAACCTCATCACCTCAACCTCTCATTTCACTACAGAGAATAATAAAAACTGAAATCATTCTTTTTCTGATGAGCTTCTTTGTGAGACATGCTGGTTAGGAGTTTGTAATTGCAAACTCCTTTGAGCAGGTCTATAAAACAAAAGTGATGGTGATTCTGATTTCTGTAGCATCTCCTGTAGCTTTGGCTGTGCTTGGCTCCAGCTGTGCATCCACAGACTAGCTCTGGAGCAGAAAGAGACACACAGCTGCACAAGCAATCAGCTCAGAATCACAGAGCTGAAGCATTATGTTACCTGTTGCACTACAGCCTCAGGATACCTATGCAATAACCCAATACTCATTATAGGAACAAAAGTTCTACAGATTATCACCAAATGCAATGATTGGTATTCATTGCCATTATGATGTTCTTTAAAATAATATTATTATCTTTACAGGAAGAATATCACAACCACTTTTTCTTAGCAATGATTGCTTCAGTTCTGAATTAGTGCTCATTAGCAAATTTCTTATATCAGAATGTGATGCTAGCTGGAGCTTAAAGTGTAGGCAAATAGGATTTCACATGCAAGTATGATTCATTACCACCACCAGGTAACAGAATTACCTATTCAAAGACCTCTGAACTATTCAGTACTCACTGAAGGTGAGGTATTATGTTTATTAACAAGTGGTGTTTGCATGAGCTTGTCCACATTCTCAAGAGGGCATAAAGGCACTACAGTGTGCACCAGACTGTGTAGAGAAAATTAGACACATCAAGAAAAAAATTAAAGGACTTGACCTCCCCAGTTTTGGCTCCAAAGTGAAACACAGCGAAAACTTGGTGAGAAGTGCTTCTGCAACTGTGAGTTGGTGTTGCCTCACATCATTGCTGGCTCATGTCTGCAAGGCATGTGTGCAGGTGGCACTGTCTCTCTCCTTTGCTCTTCTGGAAGTGCCTCCAAGCTCCCCACACCGGGCTCATAAACCAGCAACATCTTCAAGCTCTCCTGAAGAAAATTTTCCCTTCTCCTTGCAAAAGATGTGTGCTGTGCAGCACCGCCAGCACTGGGAACAGCAGTGTCCCAGTGATTTCCCAGGAATCTGGCCCTTTGTTGGTCAAACACACACTTAGGAATCAGCCTGCAAGAGTTTAATGTACATTCACATCTTCTTCTGCCAGGTGCTCTTAGATTAGGACAGGTTTTCAAGAATGGAGCCAGAAGAGTCCAAGCAGGCAGGTACAAACACCTCATGGTCATCCCTTTTTGTTCAAACAGTTAAATAACAAATCTTTTGTACACTTTGCTATTTCATCCCGTGGTGATGTTCTGCTGCAGGAATTATGGCCAGTGTAAGGCACAAGTATCATCCCGTGTAGCTGACTATTTGTGTTCTCCTGTGGAGAGCAAAGTGCCTTTTGTCTTATGCTCACTAACTTTGGGTAAGTCTGCAAGCTTGTCTCCTCCTAAACCTCACAAGAAGGAAGGGCTTTGCATGAGCAAATCACCATTAAAAGACAGAAAAAAGAAGGTAGGAATAGGCAGGAGGTTCTTGGACACAGCACTCCCAGGGTTTGCTTCATGAGAATCATAGGGATCATATGACAACATCTTCATAAACAATATGAAGGAGTGAGGAACAGAGATTGTTGCTGATATGAACTGATTCAGAGCAATAAAACTGAAAGCTGACTGTACAGAGTTGTAGTACAATCTTGCAATAAGGGGCTGGATGATAAAAAGCGAGAAGAAATGCGATATTGATAAATGTGGAATAATGTATACTGGAAAGACAACTTTAACTCCATACACACAGTGAAGGGCTCTGACTGGGTTGCTACCTCTCAGGAAAGTGATCTTAGAGAGGTTTGTTGAACTGTCTACTCAAAGCTCAGGACTAGTTTGAAAAGGTTAATTTTAATATCAGTATTAGGAAGTGATAGGAAAGAATTTGAGAAAAAAAAACAAGAAAATATTGCAATGATTGTATGCCTGTATCTTACCATATATCTTTACAGTGGCATTGGCATCTCTTCCCAAAGCAACACAACAGTAGTAGAAAAAGCACAAAGATGTGAAGCAAGGGTGATTTCCTATACAGGGAACAACCTGACAGAAATAAGGAATCTTCAGCCTAAGGAATAGAGGACCATGAGGAATATATGCTAGGGTTTATAAAACTGTGAGGCACATAGGGAAAGTTAATAGGGAATAATGATTCAACTTCTCATAATAAATTAAAAAAAAAGCTGGGGGACCTCAGCAAAAATTTTCTAGTGGCAGATTCAGAAACAAGAGGTGTACATAGTGTGTTGTCAAAGTCGGGAACTCACTGAGACATCATAATGGTGGATGTCACAACTGTATGTGTTCAAATAGTGAATGGAAATTGTTGATGGAAGAAAGAACATATCAAATATTATGAAGTACAAAGATATCTACTTGACTCAGGAGTTCCTTGGCAAAGCCTTGTGGGGAAGTTCTCCTACAGCTTTCACACTTTGGTGCCTGTGTATAAGCATTCACTGTCAGTCATCGTATTTTTTGTGTGCCTTAACTTCCTCATAGTTCTAAGTATCGTTCTGCAGTCCCATCAGAGGTGTGAGGATGAGACAGTGAAACCTAGTAGAAATGTAAGTCAAGCTCACAGGGGAATAAGTGACACCAGGGTGTGCTAACCCAGGTCACAGAAAGAACAGATGCTTCTTGAAACAGAGGATTTCTTTGGTAACAGTGAAAAACTAGGATCTTCTTGCTTGTCTTGACATCTTTTGATCCACACCAGTCTATGGCTTGCACAATGTTTATCTCTCTTTCTGGACATGGGCAGAGACAACCTGCTGACCGTCCAATCATCCACTCTCAGCAGTACAGAGTTGGTCCTAATGCTTTCTGATTGGAAGGGATCTTAATAGAAAAGTTGCTAGTATGTTGTGTTTGTAGTGTGCTTAATGCAGTGGAGGATTAAGTGAACAAAATAATACAAAAAAGAATATCGATTATTAATTGTGAAGATAATAACAAGACACGATTTTTTTGTTACATGTTGGGGGGGGGGAAACAGGCTTTTTTGATGCTTGAGCTTGTACTTGAACTCATAAAGAACTTTGCAACTTTGTGCTGTGTATTCCTTCTCACTCTTGGCCAATTGCCACATGCCAGCCTCTGTGCACTTAGGGATAACCGGCAAAATCTCTACTGAGGGCTGATGTGCAGGATCTTTTTATAGTCTTCCTTTATGTCCCAATGCCTAGATTGGTGCAAAAGTGACCTACGAGCCACAGTTCCTAGGATGGGTCTCAGCCAACCCTTCCACTTGCCAGGGTTCCTCTGCAGGGTGCACAACACAAATCTCTGCAGAGGAAAGGCAGGTGCTTGGACCTCTCAAGGTCTGGGAAAAGACAGGTAGCCTTTACGTTCTGAAGGTTCAAACACTTCATTCTCACCATGGGTGTGCTGAGCATGTGCTGCAGCTGAAGGTAGTTGGCAGTACAGACACTTCATAAGAAATGAGAGATATTTCCTACTCTGAATTACTGCTGCCTCATCTGAGAATGGGTGAGCAGGTGTTGGACATGATTTTGGACCATATGCAGTGCGTGAATGCAAGCCATGCATTAAGTAAAGTTATTAACTTTAAATTGATCAGATAAGTACAGCTCTGAGCAGAAATGTTAAGTTTGGCTGTTAATCTGGGGGGAGCTGTGCTCACAGGAGTCCTAGCTAGATGAAGGAGCCAAAATGAGGATGTACTTTCAACAAGTTTGAGAAATACTGATTTGGATGGACTCCACTGATGGTAAAACCAGTGCTGGTGTGGGGTTGTGCACGGGCCTCAAGGATGATGTCCCATGGGTGCCAACACTGCGTCACTACAAGGGCACAGCCGAAATGCCCTTTAAATGTCAGTGAACAATGTAAGGAAGACATCAATTATATATTTATCTTGTCCTATCTTATGCCTTTTCTGGCATCAAAATCTAATATTATAAAAGGTAGGAAATTTATAAGAAAACTAAATAACTAAAAGAAAAGGTCATAGCTGGCAGGACAGGTGACAAAAAAAAGACAGGATGTCCACTTTGCTAGTATTAACTGTTGGATAAACCTCATTGTCCTGAGCAGGTTGTGAAGTCTAGGAGAGGGCTGTTATAGTAGCAAACTCAAAAATAGCAGGTTAGCATCACTCAACAACTGAAGGACAATGAGATGGGGTATTAGACAAAAAAAGCAAAAAAGCTGCTGAAGGACAAGAGTAGAAATAAAATTATGGAAGATAAGACCTGCCAAAGAGAATATTTAATTCTTTGAAGAGATTAAGTGTTTGATTTATAACTGCAAAGACATAATAGATTTTTGCAAGGTTCTTTCTGAGCACAATATTGGCATTCTGATTAGAAATTGTCAATAGACAATATTAATAAAGCATTATGTGGATAAAGAAGTGATGTTATCTATGAGATCTTATGAAAATCAGCAGGAGCCTGATACCTCTCCAAAATTTTTATGGATAAAAATCTGTAAGACACAAAATCACTGTTGGTAGCAACTGTTGGGGAGGATAGAAAGATCTGGAACACAAAGCAAACTAAGACTTTTAAAAAGCAAGGCATTTAAAGGAAGCAAAATTCAAAGCTGGCCTGATCCAAGCAAGGCAGGCCAGCCCTAAAAAGAGCTGCACCTCAGAGGTGACTCTGGAGCATCCAACGCAATGCACCACGAGCATTCAACGGGGTTAAAACCTTCAAAGGATTTTAGCAGACAGAAAGGCAATAGAAGTAATGAACTATATGAAGCAAAGCATAGAGAAACTGAATACATTTGTCTTGCCCCTTCCCAGTACCTCCAGATTCATAGAAACCACCAGCAGCCCTTGCACTTTGCTGGGTGCTGAGGCTTTTCCCCACCAAAGCTCCCCACCAAAGCCTGCACCCCTCTTATTCCATGATGCTACTTTCCTTGGATTTTAACCTCCTGTTATTTGAAACCCAAGTATGCCCAATCACTTGAAAAGCAGGCACCTTGACAGGAACACAAGCAACTCTAGAAAACATCATTCTGAAAACAAATCTTTTCCTGGCAACTGATAAGAGCAGACAGAGAATGGAACCAGCAATAGTCATGCCACTGTAAGGAATTGTTGTGGCCAAGGATGCTTCTGCTGGGGCATGCACTGCTTTGTCAAAGGACTTCATTTCTCAATGGTTTTGAACTGCTTATGCTGTACACATGTCACTTTCTAATTTGTTTGGCTAATGAAGTTTCTGAGAAGCAAATTAGATTGCTATTGACACTGAATCTAATGCAGCCCCTTCTTTGTCACAGTCACTTTCTGAAATGAAGTTATAACAGTGCTGTAAAAAATACTTGATGTGACAGGCCTGGAAGATGAAATGGTTTGTTGATGTCAGTCTGTGCTAATGGAAGCTGAGTCGAATTGCTCAAGAGCAACAAATTATACAGATTTAGGGCATAGAACAATTTCAGATACATCACCTTAATGTTCTTTTTGATGAAAACAAATTGCTTTGTGCTATGTAAAGCGGTGCCAGTGGGAGCTGCAAAGTTCAAAATGACACAAGGGCATTGGTAGATTCCTCATCCAGCTCAGTAGAAGTGTGACAGACTGAAAAATGAGGAAGGAACCCCATTGGTTTCTTCCAGAAGAACTTGGTCCCCACCATATATTACTGAATCTTTGTTTAGATACTATAGTAAGGCAAATATGAGGAAATATTCTTGTTTCATTCACAATAGTAACTGCTTATCATTTGACTTCATCAAAGTATCCATAAAACTTCACTTAAATTTGCAACACCTCTGAAACCTGGCCTACATTTCGAAATGTTTAGTTATTTAAACCATGGTGATATAATTGCAAAAGAAAAAAGAACAACCTCCAAAATAAGTAGGTCTACCAAGGAGCTGTTAATTCAGTACAGTTTATTTAAATTGTGCAAACAATATTAGCAGTACTCCAGTGAGTGATCATTATTTGTGTGGTGTGGCACCTCAGGCTCGCAGTGACACACCTGCATCACTCTGTACTGGGTGCTAGATGAATATACAAATCTAAAATCAACATTTTTGTACTAGGCTTTTAATATCCCAAATACATTTGGAAAAGAGCAAGTCTTTAACTGACATAGAGCAACCATATCCTCATTTTAAAGAAGAGGAAAACTGAAGTCAGGTCAATTTTTCTTTCTATCACAAAGGTGAAAATAGAGACATTTACAGATTTCCACAGAAGAGACTTGACAGGACACCTTTTCCCACAAAGACATTGGATTGCTGATTCCAGGTCATATAATGAAGTGGGACCCAGTCCTTTCCTTTTTGCTTACCCTGACCACAGAGAATCATGATCCTTTTTCTTTTGGAGATGACTACATTTCAGTGCCACTTTTCTGTATTGTAACAGTAATTCTTTTCAGGAGTAAACTTTCTCCTTTGTACCTGTATATTCATAAATGCCTTGAGGTTAGTTTTTAGATTTTAATAGTCTTACTGGGTACAGACATATCTACCTTCTGTATTGAAAAAAAAAAGTTGGAATAAATATGGATGTCATTATAACTGTGTTATTATACATGGCCACTGAAAAGACTGATTTTGACCAGGTTGGTGAGCCAGGTGAAAGAACTGTGGTGCTGTTCAACAGGCAACACAGCTGTGCCAGAGCTCTGGGACTGCTCTGGTAGATCTGAGCTCAGAGTCACCACACAGTCACTAATGCTTTTTGTTTGCAATAAAAGAGAGCTCTTACAGCTTTGACAAGTATATAATAGATCATATCCCATTTCCACCTTTTGATGCTTAGATGACACACTAAACATTTTGCTCAGTTTCAACTAATGTTTCTACTAACGTTTTGCTAATGCATCCATCGGAAAAGCATCAAAAATATACTTCTGGAGACAGACCTTGATCATATGGCTTTCAGGAAACATCTGCTTGGCCAAACTGAAATGCATGAATGAATTAGCAGTTAGATATTCCGAAAGCAAAAGTGACATTGTATGAGCCAGGTGACTTTTCCTGCAGCATGAACAATGGATTATCTTGGAGAACATAAGCAAATTCTAAGAGGAAATGTATTTACTTAACCACTGGCAAAATAATTTGAATATCAAGTACATTTGTGAAGTTCAAAGTCTATTCAAGAATAACTAAAATGGGCTAGTATGATGAAGCACATGGACAGCAAAAAAATATCCTCTGTTCCATACTCCATCAAAATTATACAGGTTTCCAAATGGCCTCCATTCCCCTGCACACATTATTAGTTCTTTGGCTATTTGTGTACAGATGTGCATTCAACAAAACCATGAAGTATCTACATGAGCCTGCATATCCTAGTGTGGCCATTACACAGACACCTTTCCATTCCCATGCAAAACTTAAATTTAAGACTAAAATGGCCTTGCCTGTGAAATAATTTCTTTCACAAATTACTCTGCTGAGCAACAGCTATTTTATTATTTGACAGCACATAGAGGAATTGTAGGCAAAAGCCATGTTGCTGTTACAGAACTTGGAAGGTGAGAATCTCCCCAGTACAAGGAGGATGTGAACATACTGCAGCAACTCCAGTGAGGGCCACAAGAGTGATGAAGGGACTGGAGCATCCATCACACAAGGAGAGGTGGAGAGGTGGGACTGTTCAGCCTGGAAAAGAGAGGGCTCAGAAGGATCTTACCAAGCTGGTTAACTACTTGATGAGGAGGGAGTAATGAAAATGGAGCCAGGCTCTTTTCCATGGTGCCCAGTGACAGGATCACAGGCACTGGGCACAAAGTGAAACACAGGAAATTATGTTTAAACAAAGGAAAAGATTCTTCTTACTGTAAGGGTGGTTGAACACTGGAGCAGATTGTGGAGTCTCCATCCTCGGAGAGCCTCAGAACCCAACTGGACACAGTTCTGGGTGACCTGATGAGGGTGACAGTGACAGAGCAGGGCTTGGACTCATTGCTCTGCAGAGGCCCTCCCGCTGGTACCACAGCATGCTTGCCCCACTTGAAGGCCTGATAGAAAACATTCTTGCACTTTGCAAGTGCATTCTTGCACTTTCCTTCTCCTCTTCTACCTTACTCTTCTCATATCCCTAATTTATTTCTGGTGAGTCTTTCTGACCTCTGAACCACAATTTTATGAGCTGGCTGACTTTCACTATGGCTGGACTGGATTATGACTGGACAGGATTATGGATGGACTGTGTCTTCAGTATTTAATGTTTTCAATTGGTCTAAAAGAATCAGAAACATTATAACACGACTGAGCTGGGCAACAATCTCATTGGAGTCACTCTGTGTCAGGATGCTACAAGGAATGCCACCACCCTTGCATTAAACACTTCAGCAGGAAGTAATAATCCAAATTTAAACCAGATCACAGGGACATGGCTTTATTTAGTCTTATTTTAAGGCTGCTGTTGTAACTGCAGTAACAGTAGAGGTCTTTATATGACTGATGCAGTATCTTGTGGAACGGGACAGGTAAGACCAGGGTTCACCTACACAATCAAGTTGGTAAGCTTATGATTTTGCTGTCCCTCCCATGTGGCATCACATGCTCCATGATGCTTGAAAGCTTCTGCTGTGGAGAGAGCAGGGCCAGTCTGCTGGGCTGTGAACACCTGCAGGATCCATGAGGCTGGGTGCAAGGTCGTGGAGTCACCATCCCACCTCCCAGCAGGACTACCTTCCTCAGCAGTCTCCTACTGCCATGTGCCTGCAAACTGAGTGTGCCTGAGCCTCAAGTACTGCTAACCATTCATCTTCATAACAAATGACATGAAAAATAAACAAAACCTCATGCCCTCTTTTTTTTTATCATTATTGCCTTGTGACTTTTAGCCCACACAATTGTTCCAGCTCTCTCCCTGCCCCAGAGCACCTACAACAAGGAAGGCAATTCCTTCCCTTCCAGTAGGGAATACCTTGTTGTGGTAAGGGCTATCCCAGAGCCAAGGACATCTCTGTTATTAAATCAATTCCTTGTCTTCTATCTTAAAAACCAAAGGAAGATGAAATAATGTGCAAACATGGTATGCTAAAATTAATCAATGTGATTGAATTTTGAGACTTACCTCTTAAATTCCTGAAGAAGAAACCCTTTCTTTAAGGACTGGAGAAGAGAAAAACCAGAAAAATAAAATAAATAAAAAATTGATGGCTGTGGTGTTGCTAGTTGTACGTATACATACATAAACAAGATACAGTTTACAGTTCAGTTGTGGTACTAATAGCTTGTCTCGTTTTGTGTGACAACAAGGATAATATACTGAGGTAGGAAACAGAAATGAAGGGGACATCCATAAAGATGTCTGTAAGCACAGTAAATCCTCAGGATCCAAGCAGGGCAGAACACTCACAAATGCACCGCTGTCCCTGACAGCCCTTTGCCAGGGGTCTGTTGCTGATGAGACAGCTCTTGGCCTGAGAGACTATAACTCCTTTCCTGCACACACAGGGGATGGTAACTGGTTTGCTTGGATGGCAAAAGACAGAATTTTCATTAAATCTGGTACCTGGGCAGGCAGCCTGCTGCCTGCTGAAACCTAACATATGTGACTGGCTCANAGAGATTAAGTGTTTGATTTATAACTGCAAAGACATAATAGATTTTTGCAAGGTTCTTTCTGAGCACAATATTGGCATTCTGATTAGAAATTGTCTAATAAACAGATCAAAAAAGCATTTTCTTCATCAAACAGGTTTGTTATCTATGAGATCTTACGAAGATCAGCAGGAACCTGATACCTCTCCAAAATTTTTATGGATAAAAATCTGTAAGACACAAAATCACTGTTGGTAGCAACTGTTGGGGAGGATAGAAAGATCTGGAACACAAAGCAAACTAAGACTTTTAAAAAGCAAGGCATTTAAAGGAAGCAAAATTCAAAGCTGGCCTGATCCAAGCAAGGCAGGCCAGCCCTAAAAAGAGCTGCACCTCAGAGGTGACTCTGGAGCATCCAACGCAATGCACCACGAGCATTCAACGGGGTTAAAACCTTCAAAGGATTTTAGCAGACAGAAAGGCAATAGAAGTAATGAACTATATGAAGCAAAGCATAGAGAAACTGAATACATTTGTCTTGCCCCTTCCCAGTACCTCCAGATTCATAGAAACCACCAGCAGCCCTTGCACTTTGCTGGGTGCTGAGGCTTTTCCCCACCAAAGCTCCCCACCAAAGCCTGCACCCCTCTTATTCCATGATGCTACTTTCCTTGGATTTTAACCTCCTGTTATTTGAAACCCAAGTATGCCCAATCACTTGAAAAGCAGGCACCTTGACAGGAACACAAGCAACTCTAGAAAACATCATTCTGAAAACAAATCTTTTCCTGGCAACTGATAAGAGCAGACAGAGAATGGAACCAGCAATAGTCATGCCACTGTAAGGAATTGTTGTGGCCAAGGATGCTTCTGCTGGGGCATGCACTGCTTTGTCAAAGGACTTCATTTCTCAATGGTTTTGAACTGCTTATGCTGTACACATGTCACTTTCTAATTTGTTTGGCTAATGAAGTTTCTGAGAAGCAAATTAGATTGCTATTGACACTGAATCTAATGCAGCCCCTTCTTTGTCACAGTCACTTTCTGAAATGAAGTTATAACAGTGCTGTAAAAAATACTTGATGTGACAGGCCTGGAAGATGAAATGGTTTGTTGATGTCAGTCTGTGCTAATGGAAGCTGAGTCGAATTGCTCAAGAGCAACAAATTATACAGATTTAGGGCATAGAACAATTTCAGATACATCACCTTAATGTTCTTTTTGATGAAAACAAATTGCTTTGTGCTATGTAAAGCGGTGCCAGTGGGAGCTGCAAAGTTCAAAATGACACAAGGGCATTGGTAGATTCCTCATCCAGCTCAGTAGAAGTGTGACAGACTGAAAAATGAGGAAGGAACCCCATTGGTTTCTTCCAGAAGAACTTGGTCCCCACCATATATTACTGAATCTTTGTTTAGATACTATAGTAAGGCAAATATGAGGAAATATTCTTGTTTCATTCACAATAGTAACTGCTTATCATTTGACTTCATCAAAGTATCCATAAAACTTCACTTAAATTTGCAACACCTCTGAAACCTGGCCTACATTTCAAAATGTTTAGTTATTTAAACCATGGTGATATAATTGCAAAAGAAAAAAGAACAACCTCCAAAATAAGTAGGTCTACCAAGGAGCTGTTAATTCAGTACAGTTTATTTAAATTGTGCAAACAATATTAGCAGTACTCCAGTGAGTGATCATTATTTGTGTGGTGTGGCACCTCAGGCTCGCAGTGACACACCTGCATCACTCTGTACTGGGTGCTAGATGAATATACAAATCTAAAATCAACATTTTTGTACTAGGCTTTTAATATCCCAAATACATTTGGAAAAGAGCAAGTCTTTAACTGACATAGAGCAACCATATCCTCATTTTAAAGAAGAGGAAAACTGAAGTCAGGTCAATTTTTCTTTCTATCACAAAGGTGAAAATAGAGACATTTACAGATTTCCACAGAAGAGACTTGACAGGACACCTTTTCCCACAAAGACATTGGATTGCTGATTCCAGGTCATATAATGAAGTGGGACCCAGTCCTTTCCTTTTTGCTTACCCTGACCACAGAGAATCATGATCCTTTTTCTTTTGGAGATGACTACATTTCAGTGCCACTTTTCTGTATTGTAACAGTAATTCTTTTCAGGAGTAAACTTTCTCCTTTGTACCTGTATATTCATAAATGCCTTGAGGTTAGTTTTTAGATTTTAATAGTCTTACTGGGTACAGACATATCTACCTTCTGTATTGAAAAAAAAAAGTTGGAATAAATATGGATGTCATTATAACTGTGTTATTATACATGGCCACTGAAAAGACTGATTTTGACCAGGTTGGTGAGCCAGGTGAAAGAACTGTGGTGCTGTTCAACAGGCAACACAGCTGTGCCAGAGCTCTGGGACTGCTCTGGTAGATCTGAGCTCAGAGTCACCACACAGTCACTAATGCTTTTTGTTTGCAATAAAAGAGAGCTCTTACAGCTTTGACAAGTATATAATAGATCATATCCCATTTCCACCTTTTGATGCTTAGATGACACACTAAACATTTTGCTCAGTTTCAACTAATGTTTCTACTAACGTTTTGCTAATGCATCCATCGGAAAAGCATCAAAAATATACTTCTGGAGACAGACCTTGATCATATGGCTTTCAGGAAACATCTGCTTGGCCAAACTGAAATGCATGAATGAATTAGCAGTTAGATATTCCGAAAGCAAAAGTGACATTGTATGAGCCAGGTGACTTTTCCTGCAGCATGAACAATGGATTATCTTGGAGAACATAAGCAAATTCTAAGAGGAAATGTATTTACTTAACCACTGGCAAAATAATTTGAATATCAAGTACATTTGTGAAGTTCAAAGTCTATTCAAGAATAACTAAAATGGGCTAGTATGATGAAGCACATGGACAGCAAAAAAATATCCTCTGTTCCATACTCCATCAAAATTATACAGGTTTCCAAATGGCCTCCATTCCCCTGCACACATTATTAGTTCTTTGGCTATTTGTGTACAGATGTGCATTCAACAAAACCATGAAGTATCTACATGAGCCTGCATATCCTAGTGTGGCCATTACACAGACACCTTTCCATTCCCATGCAAAACTTAAATTTAAGACTAAAATGGCCTTGCCTGTGAAATAATTTCTTTCACAAATTACTCTGCTGAGCAACAGCTATTTTATTATTTGACAGCACATAGAGGAATTGTAGGCAAAAGCCATGTTGCTGTTACAGAACTTGGAAGGTGAGAATCTCCCCAGTACAAGGAGGATGTGAACATACTGCAGCAACTCCAGTGAGGGCCACAAGAGTGATGAAGGGACTGGAGCATCCATCACACAAGGAGAGGTGGAGAGGTGGGACTGTTCAGCCTGGAAAAGAGAGGGCTCAGAAGGATCTTACCAAGCTGGTTAACTACTTGATGAGGAGGGAGTAATGAAAATGGAGCCAGGCTCTTTTCCATGGTGCCCAGTGACAGGATCACAGGCACTGGGCACAAAGTGAAACACAGGAAATTATGTTTAAACAAAGGAAAAGATTCTTCTTACTGTAAGGGTGGTTGAACACTGGAGCAGATTGTGGAGTCTCCATCCTCGGAGAGCCTCAGAACCCAACTGGACACAGTTCTGGGTGACCTGATGAGGGTGACAGTGACAGAGCAGGGCTTGGACTCATTGCTCTGCAGAGGCCCTCCCGCTGGTACCACAGCATGCTTGCCCCACTTGAAGGCCTGATAGAAAACATTCTTGCACTTTGCAAGTGCATTCTTGCACTTTCCTTCTCCTCTTCTACCTTACTCTTCTCATATCCCTAATTTATTTCTGGTGAGTCTTTCTGACCTCTGAACCACAATTTTATGAGCTGGCTGACTTTCACTATGGCTGGACTGGATTATGACTGGACAGGATTATGGATGGACTGTGTCTTCAGTATTTAATGTTTTCAATTGGTCTAAAAGAATCAGAAACATTATAACACGACTGAGCTGGGCAACAATCTCATTGGAGTCACTCTGTGTCAGGATGCTACAAGGAATGCCACCACCCTTGCATTAAACACTTCAGCAGGAAGTAATAATCCAAATTTAAACCAGATCACAGGGACATGGCTTTATTTAGTCTTATTTTAAGGCTGCTGTTGTAACTGCAGTAACAGTAGAGGTCTTTATATGACTGATGCAGTATCTTGTGGAACGGGACAGGTAAGACCAGGGTTCACCTACACAATCAAGTTGGTAAGCTTATGATTTTGCTGTCCCTCCCATGTGGCATCACATGCTCCATGATGCTTGAAAGCTTCTGCTGTGGAGAGAGCAGGGCCAGTCTGCTGGGCTGTGAACACCTGCAGGATCCATGAGGCTGGGTGCAAGGTCGTGGAGTCACCATCCCACCTCCCAGCAGGACTACCTTCCTCAGCAGTCTCCTACTGCCATGTGCCTGCAAACTGAGTGTGCCTGACACTCAAGTACTGCTAACCATTCATCTTCATAACAAATGACATGAAAAATAAACAAAACCTCATGCCCTCTTTTTTTTTATCATTATTGCCTTGTGACTTTTAGCCCACACAATTGTTCCAGCTCTCTCCCTGCCCCAGAGCACCTACAACAAGGAAGGCAATTCCTTCCCTTCCAGTAGGGAATACCTTGTTGTGGTAAGGGCTATCCCAGAGCCAAGGACATCTCTGTTATTAAATCAATTCCTTGTCTTCTATCTTAAAAACCAAAGGAAGATGAAATAATGTGCAAACATGGTATGCTAAAATTAATCAATGTGATTGAATTTTGAGACTTACCTCTTAAATTCCTGAAGAAGAAACCCTTTCTTTAAGGACTGGAGAAGAGAAAAACCAGAAAAATAAAATAAATAAAAAATTGATGGCTGTGGTGTTGCTAGTTGTACGTATACATACATAAACAAGATACAGTTTACAGTTCAGTTGTGGTACTAATAGCTTGTCTCGTTTTGTGTGACAACAAGGATAATATACTGAGGTAGGAAACAGAAATGAAGGGGACATCCATAAAGATGTCTGTAAGCACAGTAAATCCTCAGGATCCAAGCAGGGCAGAACACTCACAAATGCACCGCTGTCCCTGACAGCCCTTTGCCAGGGGTCTGTTGCTGATGAGACAGCTCTTGGCCTGAGAGACTATAACTCCTTTCCTGCACACACAGGGGATGGTAACTGGTTTGCTTGGATGGCAAAAGACAGAATTTTCATTAAATCTGGTACCTGGGCAGGCAGCCTGCTGCCTGCTGAAACCTAACATATGTGACTGGCTCAACCTCGCAGGAGGCAGAGAGAGAGGAAATCCAGGGTAAGGAATAACTCATACAACAAGCAGACCAAGAGGAAAAAAAAAAAAAGAAAAATGTTATTTAGGTGCAACCCCCTGCTAGGTATAAGACAGATGGTATTCCAGGGCCAAGAGCCAAGATTTTTTTTACTATTGGCCAGCAATTACATGAAAATCTGTATTTTTATTTATTTACTTACTTAGTCTTCAATTCAAAATACCTTAGAACTAAATCTGACAGTGTTCAAATTCAGTTTACTTCAGCTTTACCTTTTCATCTACTAATGGGTTCAATTCCTTTTTGATCTTTGCTTTCAGGATGGTGAAGTTTAAAAACTGAGGTATAGAATTTTCATGAAGGCTGCTGACAGTTTCACTCTGCATCAACGCTCCCAAGACTTTCCAGCAGTAAACCTGCTTGGACAGGTATGGCACGACCAGGCCTTTCTTCTCTTTCCCCTCCTGGAAAAAGATGTCATGGTGATTGCAATGACATCATCTGTATGCAGGGAGGGAAAAAGCAGTCCCACACATCTCACAGCAGGGGGAGGGGAAGGGAAACCACAACCAAACACAAGGCAGAAGGGAACAACCTACAGGAACTCAAACTCCATGATGACAAGACCAAGGGAGATGTCATGGCAGTTGGACAAGGGGCCAACAGTGAGCAAGGTATGGTGCTGCTGGGACTGGAGAGCTTCCACCTCCACCCCCCTCAGCCACTGACCACAGCTGAACCAGGCAGGGAGGGGGATGGGAAGCACCTCATGGAGTCCATGGGATGTGCCAGATGTGGTCTGGGAAAAAGCCCAATGCATTAGGTATGCCTTTATCTCAGGGATGGCTTTGAGAGATTGACAAACGAGAAGAGCTTGTATTACATAATTACTTTTAAAAACAAAAGTAGTGGGGTTTTTTTCAAGTAAGAAAGGTCTGGTTATGTGATCCAGATGGGTTTTTATTTAAAATCCTCTCCCCCAGATTTGTGTCATAGCATTTTCTCAAAGCAAACTGCCCAAGGACTGAATTAGAATAAGCCAGAGCATTAAATCCGTTAGTTCACAAGGTTTTAATTTTCTCTTTGTTAAATTTAGTGAAAGCTCTTTTACAACACCCTAAAAGTGTTATTTAAGAGAAAATGTGATTTTAGCAGTCAGAAAAAGGAGACAAGGTGTCGGGGCTTATGAACCAGATCGTAAAGGATAAAACAATGAAGCTCCACTGATTTCCACTAAACTAAAGCCATTTTACACCACCTGAGCATCTGGTCTTTCAGCTTTAGCTCACCTCCACTGCCAAATCACTGTTGTCATAATGCCCTTCAACAGAGGACATCCATTAAAGGAAACAACAACAATATGATTTTTCTTCCCTTTCTGCTGTTCCAAAGATAATTACAACTAGAGAGTCTAAATAAAAGGTTGTCTTTGCTTTCAGCTTTGTACATGGACATTATTTTGCAGTGTTGGACACAAGATTTAATCACAGCTTACATTTCCTTAGATACCTCTGTCAGTCATCCTGAAACACAAATAGTGGGGGATTTCAGCCCTTTGAGCATCACCATGAACGTGCCCTGCCTTTCTTGGTGTTGTAGGGGCAGAGGCACCTCCTCTGGGATAGGTAGAGGGCTGCCTGCAGAGGATCAGCTGTTGGGCCTCTGAGTCCAGCTCTCCACACTCATCCACAATTCCTGGTCTCTCATAAGAAGGGAGAGACAGACATTGCTTGTGCACTGAGCAGACAAAATAACTCAAATGCTAAAAGAGATTCATGAGGGGATCAGCCCACAGCCTCAGTTGGAGCATGGGAACCAACAGAGGAAGATGCAGAGGGAAGGGCTTTGTATGGCTGTAGAGGAAATCATGGCCCTTCACAGAGAATTTATTAATGTTTTATGAGTCCTGTCTAGAGGTCAGACCACATGTAAGGGTCTCTCTGGGGATTTATTCCATCATTCACTCTCAAGAAACTCCCAGGTTTGCAGCCTGCAAGTGACCCATCTTTGCTCTTGGATGCATTTCACCAAAAGTTCCAGCGTCTGAAGCAGGACACAGCCATATCCATGCCTGGTATTCCTGTGCTGGTTCACAACTACTCATAAGTCTTTTTTAGGATCTGCTCTTCAGAGCTGGGTGAAAGCTGTAGATCTATTGCTTGCTTTTAAGTGTGCAGTCAGCAGCAGACAACACGTCATGGACCAAATGCGCCATAGGGGAGATCTTCACAATCTGGGCGGTGAAAGCCTTTCTTCAGTCTAAACCATGATCAGCTTTAGGTTTAATAAATATCCTTTTCTAGGTAACAAGTTTCACTTTAGAAAGGGCAGCAGAGTGCATAGCAAGGACCTGAACATCCCAGCATGGTGCAGACAAGCCTCAGAGTCTGCAGATCAGCTACACTGATCCCTGCACATTGAGTCAGTGTTAAGAATCTTTCAAGACCACTGCCTGTGCAATAAAGCTGAGGTGAGATGAGACTCTGAGGAGTTCCACACTCTTTACAAATAACTCAGTCTCATACTTCAAAGACAGTGATCCTGCTGGCCAGAGGAGTCAGACTGCCAGCACTGCACAGGGAAGGGTTTTGCTGATCATTCCCTGAAGCAGAAGCAATAACTTCAGTCACCAGGGCTGTCTTTCAGCACCAGAGAACTCCTGTTTGTGGCTGTTAGCAAGTCAGTTACAAGTAAGCAATTTACATTATTAAAAGATATTCATGAAAGAACATGCCTTGAAATCACATGAAATGGCATAACAGTCCCATTTTTCATTTTCAGACCTGCTGTGTGATGATGCCTGCCAAGAATGCTCATGTCCTTAGGGTGGCATCCCTGGAGCACCAGCAGGTTCCTCCACCTGCCCCAGCCCTCCATCGCACTGCAGGTACTCCTCCCTCCAGGGAGAGATGCCCACTGTTATCAGAGGCCTCACAACTCAACCCAGCAGTTCCTAGCTACAGCCTGGAAATGCAAATGACAAGAGGATCTTGATCCCCATCCACAAAGAGATATCATCAGCAACACAGTTTGAGTTATCGATCTGGCCAGCAACTCCAGCACTGAATCAGGGGGTGGAATCAAGACTGCCATCATGAAAAGCTGCATTTTGCAGTAAATAGCCTGGCATTTGGTCCAAAGTTCAGCAAATGCAGAGGAAAAAGCTCTGCATTTCATGACATTTGGATTAGATCCCTCACATTTAATACAAAACAATGTTCCCATATCTTAGTTTTCTTTCCATTCTTTAAAAAATAACCCGCACAAGCACCCAGTAAAACAGCTGTTACTTTAACCTACTAGGTAAGTCCCTCCGAATCCTTGTTCTCTTGTATTCCAGGACATCTGTGCATGTTAAGCAAAAGAAACTATTATTTGCTACAAGGCAGGTGTTTTAGTTGTACTGGGAGTTAAAAATTAGAGTTTGGCTAAAAACTAATTCAATTCAATGAGAAGTTCTTTAATTTAACACACAAATTGATTTGTTTTGGCTGATCAGTAGTGATAAAAATAGAAAGACATGCTTTGAAATAATTAAAAAAACATTTGACTGGAATAAAACGTTGACTACAAATGCCTTCTGAATGAGAATAATTTTCACTTCAGTTTTCAGAGAAGAGATTTGGAGCTGACAATTAACTGGTCCAGTTTTCTAATATTGGGGTCCTTGGCTGATTGGTTGGTTGCTTTCCTGTTACAGACTACAGAAGCCATATGCTACATTTGAGAGTAACCATCTGACTTTGGGATGTGACACTTAAACTGGTGCCATAATTTTTTTAATGACCCTACTTGCACATCTTGTTCCAACCTTTTTTCAGTAGGCAATTAAATGCTCTAAAAAATTGAAAAATATATGGTAGGAAACATCACAGCTTAGTTTCTGAAGTTCCTTCTCATTTATTCCTTTCCTGAACTGCTCAGAAACTGTAAGGATCTTCATAAATCCAGAAGAATCCTCCTCTAAAGAGAGAAACACAGTGTTTTGCACTATAATAAAGAAAATGTGACATTGTTGAGGGGTTCTTCATCTCTACAAAAAATAAAGTGTGACTTCTTTGCTCAGTACTTCTTGTTCTAAACTGAGGGGAACTCGGGGTGATTAGTATGAGAAGGAAATTAATGAATTTCCTAAGAAAAAGTGGTTTAGACAACATCTAAAAAGCTGGTATCTGGCCTATCAGGGTGAAAAGTCTGTATCAGGAATCAAATTAAGTTCACGAACTTGGACATCTGGAGCACTCCTTGACAGGCATTTGCATCATTTCCACTGGTGAAGTTATCAGAAAATATTAATAAAAATAATCCTATCATATTTTCCAAGAATAGGCATTAATAATTTTCTTTATTTTTACACTCACGATGAAAACCCTGTAACAGATTCTTATGTTCAAACAAGAGGGTGTAGTAGGCTTTGCTGACGCATATGAATGTCATTCATATAGAGTCCGTTTTATTGTTTTATTATAGTGATCTGTGTGATTTTGTGTACACTGGAATTACATCAAAGACTGTTTTCTTTTTCAAATAGCTTGAAAAAACTGCACAGAAGAAATAACTCAGACAATTCCCCATTATTTTAAAATGTTACAATTTTCAAGGCACATCGTTACCTGGAGTAAATATCTAAGCAATCACTATTGCAGTGGGACAGTGAGCAACAGTTCGTGCATGGGCTGAGCATGGGACTGGGAAGAAGGACTGACCTTCAAGGTTATCCTCCTGCTTGTGCTACTGACCTGAAGAGTCACATTCTGACAGATTTTCTGTAGTTCTTAGTGTCCCCAAGGTACTTAACTTTTAGGATGCTTCACCTCTGAAATTTTGTTCCCCATTGAGCTTGATGGGCTCAGAAGAGATGAACATGTCCTTTGCTATAGTCAGTGAATGTCAGAGTATTTTGCAGTAAGTCCAGTTATGTTTAAATGAAAAATCTCTGGGAGGCAAGGTACAGGTCACATTTACCTCTGTGTAGTTGGAGAAGGCCGTTCCCATCACCAGCTTCCAGCAGAGATTTCCTTTCATTGACTATCTCAGGATGGGCACAATCCTGCCTTATCACCAGTAGCATTTTACAGACCCGTGGACAGCTTGAGTTCGCTACACCAGGTAAGAACATTTTCTATTTTTATTACTCAATAGAGTCTGAAAGTTGGGGGTATTTCACATTAACAAAGTGCCCTATAACTCTGGCATTCCTAGGCTGTGCAAGGGGAACACATCATCATAACCACTGAGAGCAAAGGGAATCGCTCTTTGTCACCCCATCTATATTTTTCTAATTACGCTCTCTAGTAAATCTTTATAAATAGAACTACTGTAAAGTTAATGCAGTCTCTGAATGAAATGTAAGCTCATGCCAGACACCTATACCACGAAGGAATAGGAATAACATTGGTGAATCTTCTAATTGAAGAAGAAAAGCTGCAGAAAGATCCCAGACTGTGCCAAGAAAGTCTCTGCCTGTATGAATGCAAGCGCTTTAATCTGCATGACAAAGGCTCCCCTCCCCTTCGGAACTGCCACAGCCTAGCATTCGCTATTCAGTCCGTGCAGTCCCCACGCTGCAGTCTGGCAAAAGAGGCCAGACCCATGCAAGCAGTGCCATGAGTATGTCTTGCAAAGCATAGAACATTAAATTCTCACCAGAATACGTGCTTTCACTACCTTCCCCCCTGCAGGGCAGAACTGCATCCAGTGTTTGCATGGCAGTCAGTCCCTTCAGTACAACAGAGATTTTGCAAGCCTGATTCTAAAACACACTGCAGAGGTTCAGTTACTCATTCAGTATAAAATTCTGCCTGGTAATAAGATGTCCCTGAGATGCAACTGCTGTGCTGTGGTTGACACAGCAGAAATAAGGCAGAAACAAAGAAGGAGTGTGAATCACCAAAATCCACAGCAAAGCAAGTCTCCAGCTGAAACATGAGTTGCCTGTTGATACTGCTGTTTGCAGGGAGAACCAGGGAGATCTCACTGAAACCCGCAGGGCAGGTGATCCCACCGAGCGATCTGCTGGCTGGTGCCAGCCTCCAGACACAATCCCCTGCCTTGGAATGGTGCTGGTACCAGGGCAGGGCAGCTCCCCAGCTGGGCAAGCAGAGAGGCCCATCAGACCTGCTCCCTCCCCAGACGGTGCTGGCACTGTGGCAGGAGCTCTCTTATCCAAGTGGATTTCTTTAATCCAGTGGTATGTGTCACTTTTGACTCACACATGTTTCTGCTCCCCAGACACACTGATTCAGCTACCCTGTCTACTTACTGTATATGCTTGAATCAGACTGGAAAACCTCAGGTACTCCAGTGCCAAGCTCTGCTCTGAGCTGTGGGGTGAAAGGTAAAGTAACTCCAGCAAAGACAAAGTTTTACACAGAGTAAATAAGCAGACATTGGCCTTTTTTCCCTTCACCACTGACTTCTTACAATTAGTTCTAGCCAAATCTCTCCCATGTTTTTGACAGGACCTTCTTTCTGATCAGACAGAGCTCCAGATAAAGACAAGATGGCTTTTGCTTAGAGCAGGATCCCGTTAAAGAGATGGAGAGATTTGTTCAGACCAGTATTACTATTTTTTTTAGTATGATCAAGTAGCAACTGGTAGGGAAAGAAAATGACAGATTTAAATTTAAGATTTTTTAATTTTTTAAAAAACTTGCCCTGCAGATCTGTCACAAAAAATATGTGAGATACTGAAGTACAATGATTACCCCTCTACTTGCTTGCTGATACTGACAGTTCAGTCCATTGGGACTGCAGAAACTTGGGGCACAGAGACTCTGTGCCAATTCTGATCTCAACTGCACATGGTGTAATTTACCTTAAGTTTGTATTTCACTAGAATAACTGAGATGGAAATGTGTTTCACCCCTTCCACCTTTTTGCCTTTGGAGCTGAAGAAAAGGGAAGCTTTACTTCGAAAAGTAGGAGCAGTGAAATGATTAACAAAAGCTAAATAGGGCAGTTTTAGGCTGAAAAATGTATGATTCATAGCAGCTTGTTCAGACATATTCCTAAGTCATATACATTATGGCAATTTAATTATGTAATAGAAGGGATCATGTACTGTTGCATGCCCACAGTTCCCACTCATTCAACTAAATGCAGATGGGCTTGCACTACACAGAAAGTAACACACAAAAGAGAGGGAGAGAGAGAAACGCGGTGCTGGAATTTAAGAAAAAAATACGTATCAAAATAATACCCAAATGGCGAGTTCTGCACACCACAAAGTATTCATTTACTCAACTATAGCAAAAGGCCAGGCAGGAGACCGTCCCAGCAACAAGCCAGGGCAATCCCAGTGCAGGACTAATGCCATTAAAAGGAGGGGAAATGTCACAGCATGCTTAAGAAATCTGAAGACTTCAGACAAGCAAGTGGGTGTTTCTATTATACAGCTAGATGTAGAATTTCAAAGCCTTTCTAGTGCATTTCTCCACTTAAATCAGAGGTTTAAAGGCTGGTCAGTGTTGTCTCAGCTTCTTTAGCCATCTGATAAAATCTAGCAGATGATTTCTGAATAATGTGTGAAGGATGTAGGTATTTTGTAAACCTCATGACCGCATCTTCCATGAGCCCATGACACTTCCTGCTTCTTTCAAATACTCACCATCTTCAAAAAACTCCTGCATTGCTTATGTGCTGGAAGACTTACATTTATGGGAACATGCATCCTCACAAATTGGTGTCATACTGATCTCTTTTGAAAGTAGTGGTGGCAAAGAGCAGCTGAATATGAGGGATGCAGTGTTGGCGGTGCTCACAGCCACAATTACTGTTTGCAGTGATGGGAAACTTTTAAAGAGGAAACGGCCTCAGTTTGTGTCAGGGGAGGTTTAGATTGGATATTAGGAAAAATTTCTTCACAGAAAGGATAGTCAAGCATTGGAACAGGCTGTCCAGGGAAGTGGTTGAGCCACCATCCCTGGAGGGATTTAAAAGATGTGTAGATGTGACACATCTTTTGGGAACATGATTAAGTGGTGGACTTAGGAGTGCTGGGTTAATGGTTGGACTTAACCTATTAGCTCAAAGTCTTTTCCAACCTAAATGATTCTATGGTTGTGAAAAACTCATTTGATACCCTGAGGTGCCAAAAGTTAAATCCTTCTTTTGATTGACCTTCATAACACAGAACAGCATGGGCACCATCTCCAGTAGCCATCAGTGCCAGGGAAGATCATTTCTGTATGAGAACTTGTGGCTGCGGTTCCGTGATCATCAGTGTCAGATTTGTGCGATGAGATAAACCTCGGGTATGTATACAATCTAGATCTGACACCAGCATGTAATTACTTTTATATAGAATTAACAGGATCTGGTAATGCCAAGTTAATGCTCCTGTTATAGCTTATGCCTGCTTTTGTCAGCTTTAGGAGAGCAGATAAGAACTGATTAGCCACAAGGTGCCCGGCGTGCTCTTCGGTCCCTGTCAGGGGCACTCCCCCTCCCGCACACCCTGTTGCTGGGGTTGCATCCTGACAGGGAGGATTGCTCCCAGCAAGAGGGGAGGAGGACTGAGATTAATATAAAATATAGATTTATTTTATAAAATATATGATATGATAGAAAATGTACATTTAAAAAAATAAGTATCAATGCCGCGATGTCTGAGCACCTGGGCATGCCCTCAGACGCATCCTCTCTGTGCCAGCACTAGCAGGGCTCTAAGGGCACTGCTGCACTGGAGGAAAGCCTGCCTGTTCCAGGTGAATGGCACTTGACCCAGGGGCAATATAATTAAAAATACATATAGGGCAGACAGTGTGAATGGTCTCTGAGCAAACAGAGTGGGCACAGCCTCCAGCAAGCCTTGCTTTGACTGCTTCCCAACAGGGAAGCTTGCTGGCCGGACACCTTGCTCTGACCACCACAGAAAGATGCAAAGCAATCCAGAGTGATGCAGAGGAATGCAGCCATAGACAGAAGGAAGCAAGTGCTTAGAGGCAGCACGGGCATCCAAAGGAAAAGGGACATCCTGCTGGCACTGTGCAATGTGATATGTGGAGCTGCCACTGGCCAAATCTTGCCTGTAGTGCATGGTGGAAGCTTAGACCCTGCAGAGAGGCAGGGAGGACCTCTTGTGCCAGGGAGATGCTCACATGCAATGCAAGAAGGAAACCTTGATTTACTAATCCGTGCCCCTGTTAACCAGCAGAGCCAGGCTGTGGCATTTTCCTGCAGGATTTACAGGGAAGAAAGCATAAGAAAAGCATGAAGAAATGGGGCTAATCAACTTACTGAAAAATAGGAAAGTGAGGTCTGGGAGGAGGAACAGCCCCCAAGCTCAGCTGCACTGTCTCTGGATCTCCACTCCTACGGGGGAGAGCAGCCGCCGCCGCCCCAGCGCGTGGGGAAGCCATTAGCAGCATTACCTCATCCCACGGGAGTGACTCAGAGCAGCAGTATCACCTCTGCATTCCAAGCGTATCAGGTCAATACAATTAATTCAAAGTGTTGAGGAAGAAGTTACTGTGTAAGGGAAAAGGAACAGACACAAACTATAGAGAATGGCATGCTATTGTACATTCCTGTGCATCATCCAGCCACACAGCAACACACACAGGCGATTGATTTCCATCAGCTGTGATGCTCTTCCTTCTCTCCAGGCAGAGTGCAGCATATTCACGCTTCAGGTGTGCGCCTTCTCCATCCCTGCTATGGGCTGTTATCAGTGAAGACAGGGTCAAAGAAGTTCACCTGAGTTTGGACCACAAAGGGACATACCCCTAAGGGCTGGTGGAGCTGGTTGCACAATGTTGAGCTAGTCCCTGAAAAATGGCAGCTAAAGAAAGAGCCCATATTGCATCATAAATATTCATCATTGAGTTTACAGATCAGCTGTGACACAGCAAAAACTTTGGGCTCCATTTTGCAGAGCTATGGGCTTTTAAGCTTGCTGGAGGCTGAGAAAGAAAAAGTCTGATCACAGTAACTGTTCTGGTCTGGATGCAAGCTGTAATGATATCTTCTTGTACAGGAAATGGCTCTGTAGCTATCACATAGAAACATGGAGCTATTCTTTGGGAGTGGTGCAAGGAATACGCTTCAGCTTGCCTCACCTTCTACAGCTTCAAGTGAGAGAAGCTGTGCTGAGAGAGACAAAACCCAAGCCTGATCCCTGTCTTTAACTATCAGTGCTCCACTGAGCTAAGATTTTGCTGTTTCTTAGCTGGGATCATCCCTGCAAAGGTAGTGTATGTTGTTCTCCACCAAGGCAAGCTGCAGGGAATTTTGGTGCACTTTCTTACGGAGAAAGTAGGATTCAGGTTTTAATATTTTTTACACATAGTAAGGCATTGGTCAAAACAGGCTCAGTGACAGGATAATTTACACACTTTTCCTTAAAAAAAAAACCAAAAAAACCCCCCAGTGCTAAAAAATACAGTTCTTCTAATCAGTGATGGGCACAATCTTATCTCTGATTTAAACCTACCAGAACCCCAGGATGCAGATTCTGACCTCAGATTTCAGCTGTGGAACCTTCATGTATTCAAGTTGGGAGGCAGAAACCATTTCTTGGTCCATCTTTACTCACAGTGTTTTTCAGTGGCTTTAAGAGGAATTTTGCACTTCTTTCTAACCTAGGTTTTCAGAGGTTCACATATACTAAAGCAAAACCACAGGATTTAATTTTCTTGATGGAATAAAACCAGGAATGTGTATATTTCATAATCACATAAGGAGTACCCATTTTATTTCAGTTTGTTTTTAAACAGAATAAAAAGGCATCAACTCACCCAAAATGCAAGCACTGCCAACAGCCAACAGTGGGCTCTGTCCCCAGGGCAGGTCACCACTGATGGCACAGTGCTCAGTGTCCTGCCAGCCATGGGGAACTTGCTGAAGAACAGCCCTTCTTGGCACCAAAACTGCTGACTATAACATTTGACAATACTGCATCTTTTTGGCCAGTCAGATTGAGAAACAGAAGGAGGATCAGTCCGGTTTCTAAGGTGTAGCAGGTCATGACAAACAACCAGGAGAAATGACCCCAGGGGTAAAATCAATCCTCATTACCAGCTCAAGCTCAGCCTTCATGCACAGACTTGAGCAAGTTTCTGTGCATATGGCTACATCCTGTTGAAGCTGATAAAACTAACCTGTCTCATGGGGGAAGACTTACACAATTCACTAATTCTTTTAGAAAAAACCCAGAGTGAGCCCGGGGCTGGGAACCAAAGACAACTTCTGGAGAATTGCTCTGTGCTCTCTGGGCAAAAACCTGTCCTGCCCCAACCCTCTTCAACTCCTGCAATTGGCATCAGTGGGGCCAAGATCTCATTTTTTTAACCAAACACAAATAAACAAGGATGTAATACTGGGAACACTAATGTTTACTGGACACTGTCCACTGTTTTGAGGTCTCAGGGACAGGATTACACCACTGACTTCTGGCTTTGCCCAGCCCCAGTGAAGCAGCAGAAAGCATCTTTCTGTTAAAATGTCAGAAATCAGATTCTCTGTTTGGGCAGCTTATTAGCAGAAGGCTCTACACAGAAGTTGAAAAAGGCTGCAAGAAGGATTAACACTGCCTTGAATTTGACACTAACAATGGATAAGGGGAATTACACCAGTAAGGAAGGTGTGAATTTAATTAATCATGCTGGCAACATAATTCCCCATGTGAACATTTCTCTTCCAACATGAACCATGGCCATTTTCAACACAGTTGATGTTTCTTAAGAGGTAGTTTAAACGAAGCTGAAAAAAAGTCACTCTTTATCCTGTAATAAGAGGATCCTCATGGGAGATTATACTGCATAACTGCAGCAACACAGCTATAATTACAGCAGTCTGATTCTCATGCAGATGGGTCCTGACTCTGGTAGAGTTATTGATTTGTGCTGCTGCGTTTGAGAGGGAAACAAGCCCATTGTGTCTGAATTATCCTCTCTGTACAGCCAAGAAAGAGAACAACAATTTTTGCTAAAGAATAAAAAACTTGAATTTCCTTTCTTCCCTTTTCACTTCACAACTTCCAACAAAATTATTTGATGTCAAACCACTTAACCTGTAGGACTATAATCCTCCCAAAATATCATTTGATTTATGGAGGAGAAGGAATACAGAAACACATTGCTTTTTATTTCTCGATTTTTCCAGGCACTAATGCAGTCATTTTAGATATACTAAACCACAGGAGAAGAGAGAGCATGTCCCCGCCTTTTCCCCCTGCAGCCAAAGGTTAGGTGAGCTGGTACTGTAGGCTGAGCCTGCTTTCATGACATCTTCCCTGACAGCTCATTTTCAATCTCTGATTCAGTTGTTCCTGATCACAGGTACATTGCATCACACCTACAAACTCACTGGCATTTTATTAGACTACAAAGAGCAGACTATTCCTATGTACTGTGCTGTATATGTAAATAGCATAATGTTAAGTCATATGTAAATGTCTAAACACAGCCTGAGCCACCATTAACTTCCATAAAGACCTACCAAATACAGGCACAATCAAGTCAATGTATCAAACATAATTTACTTCAAATGAGGATCTAACTCCAAATGCTGGTGAAGTTCAGCACTGCCTTTGCTCAATCCAGGTGTAATTCCACATGCAGGGAACTGTCCATGTGAGAACTTTTAATTATTTGCATACAAATTTGACCTGGATATTAATTTTAACAGCATAACTTCTGCAGAATAGTGTCATACTCAATATTTAAAGTCTGTGGGCTCTAGTCTTTCACCAGGCCACTGATATAAATGTCACTTTATAAACTAGTTTCACTACTCTGCTGATCAGTGTCACAGACAAGTAAATGTAATGACTTGAGCTGAGAGATATTTTGTCTTGGCATAAGATGATCACATTTTCCCTCAAACATCACTTTTCACCTAAGCTATCAAAAGTAAACAACACATGAAACACATTCCTTGATGAAATATTTAATACATTTGTTAATTAACAACATATATATTTCTTCTTAAAAAATAAATGTTCCTCTCTACACAATGAATAAAAATGTGAAAAGGCAAATGATGAAGAATCTCAGAAAGTTTTATGATTTGAAAACGGCTCACTCAAGGTATTTAAGAACAGGGCTCCCACTTTCTGTGTAAGGTGGAAATGCCTGGCCAGGAACTGCACCCTGGCATTTCAAGATGCTGTCTTTGGAGGTCTTTTCTCCCTGCCCAAGCCCATGCAGTATTTGGGGCACACAGAGCATCCATGGCAGGCAAAGGGCAACAGGCAAAATCTGGGCCACCTGCAATGCCAACAAATTCTACCTCCACAGGCGTTGTACAGGTGCCCCTTAACATGGATGGAGAACTGAGCACTAGACGACCACGATGAAGCCTTGCCCTGAAGTAGAAACCACTATTAAGGGGAGGCGAGATCCTGGGCACAGGAGAATCTTGAGAGGTTTCTTCCTCCTCATTTGATCATCTTATGTGTCTCCTGGACATGTTATTCTTCCCTGTTTGAGGGGTGTACATTCTTGAAAGGAAAGAGCTAACTGCACCTGGGATGGCAGTGGGAAGAAGCATCACTCCTGCAGGCTCTCTGTTGCATAGGAGAACACTTGCTGTGCACAGAGGAGATTTGGGGTTAGGTCAGGGCACAGACCTCTTGGTGTTTTGCACACACAGTTGTGTCAGTGACACAAAGCAAGTCTGCAGCTTGAGCTGCCCTCCAGGGACCTCCCTCTGGGACCTCCTCTGAGTGGAGGATCCACAGCAGAGGCAGGGATGACTCTGATGTGTTCGTATGATTTTTGAAATGAAGATTAACAACAGCAAACAATAAAGGAGAATTTTGTCCTGTCACGACTGCTGTGACACAGACACTGTCCTCCCTCCTGGGGCCTCAGCGGGGGTGCTCAGTGAGCAGAGGGACTTGTGTTCTTCCTATCCTGGGGGGCTTGCCGAGGCTCACACTAAGTTGTGACCAACTACAGCTACTTCGGCTCTCCCAGAAAAAGGTTTGCTTTCCACCAGTTGATTGCTACAAATCTGCAACTTCCCCAGCAAAATTTGAAGTGACACATGGCCAAGGTATAATACCCTGGGTACACACATACTTCTCCCAGTACATTCCCTTACCTACATGTATCCTCTCTGTTCCCAGCCCAGGCAAGTCCCATTTGCTCATCCTCGGGGGTCGCAGGAGCAGCAGTCATCGCTCGCAGTCAGCTCCCTCTGTCTCCGTCTCCTTCCCGCTGACACACCCGTGCAGCCCCCAGCTCCCTAAAGGGCTCCTATGCTCATAGTTCAGCCTGCCCCCCTCTACCCAGCCTTTCCAAAGTAGCCTCCCACAGACAGGGGCTGGAGCTCAAGGATCCCTCTCCATTTCTGTCCAGGGGAGTGGTTTTAATCCAAGCCATTGTTTCCTCTTTCCTGCCTGGTTTCTTTAGATTCAATACTGCCTCCTTTAACTCTGCATTTCCAGTTAGCAACACAGAACTGATCTGGGAAAGCAGGTTGTAAGGGATAATCACAAAAAAAAAAGAACCAAACCAAACAAACCCAAGCATTTTGGGGTGCTTTTCCCCCATGTGAAAAATTTTGCAGAAATTGGTGTGCATAAAAACACGGGGATTTCCTGCTGAGGTGCTGGTGCCCGGCTCTTAGTCAGGCAGGGAGGCAGGGTGCTGGGGAAGGCAGCCTACCCGGAGATCTGGGCTTTCCTACATTTTCCAAATAATTGGAGACACAGAATGTTGAATCCCACAAAGGGGTTAAGTTCAAACCTTAAGTCAGTAGGCTCCAGTGGGAATGAGTTGCAGGGTGTTTCACCATCCCTGTGCTCCTCCCTCATAGCAAGCTGGCAGACTGCTTAGGTTTTTCTCTGCAAACTGCCAAACCACTATTAAACCTTAAAGTCATGCCACTGGAGAGAGGAAACTATTTATAGAATAAAAAATTGAATGAGTTTGCTGGCCCTGGTTCATATTTGGTGACTTCAACAAGTTATGTAAGGGCAGATTTCAAGCCACCACCTTTGGAGAATCCTTCTCAGGCTTTTCCCAGTTTTTTCCTGTTGTTTTGCTCATCTCTGCTGATCAGAGCTGGGCATCATTCTGCAAGAGTATTTTAACTGGTACATTTTAAATGTTTTCTTTAGGTGAGTGTTCTGTGGCCTGACCTGGCCTGAGCATCTCACTCAGAGCCTCACTGCAGGCAATGGGATCCAGCAGCCTTCAGAAGTCAAGGTGTAGGATTCCCCTGTAGTCTACTCATAAACCTGCCCAAAACTCAAAAAGCATGGTGATGATCATGGAAGAGATGGAAGATGTTTCCTTCCTACCCACTATTTAGCATTTATCAAAAGTTCTTAATAAAATACTTTTTGTAAAAAAGTACTGCAACTTGACTTATTGTTAACAAAAGAGCTTTATTAAAAAATACTTCATGGTTTGCATAACAAATGCAGGAGGAATATTATAGTTAAATACATAAATTGAAACTCAGAACTGAGCTGCCAGAACCCTAGGCATCATGAATTCTCAGTACTTCTGAGGACATTACTTGTCCTCCTAATTGAGATGCAGACAGCTATGCTGATAAAATATTGACTTTTTCAGTAACACCAGTCTGAAAATGGAGACCAACCTAAGGACACAATTCATAATCCAGAGGAACAGAGAGTCCTGCTGTCCTGTTGAAAACCGCTCCTGCAAACTTCTGAGATGATATCAGCCCTGGCTGCCACCAAAGCCAAAGTGTTTTAAGGGCTCGTGCAGCATTTCTACAAACCAAGCTCTAGTTTGCAACTGGTGGGAAACAATCCACAATACAAATAGGGCAGCATATCCCTAACAGCATGCAGTGCTGCTTTCAACTCATTAAGAAGAAGGATTGCTTTTCTTATTTCAAGACACATCATAGGAATACATGACCTTTGGATTAGACAAGGGTTCTGGTGGGATCTTCAAAAGCATTGCATTGCATTTTACACCTCCATGTCCCAGAGCTCACATGCGTTAACAAATGCTGCAGAGTTTTATAAGATAGAGCAGCAGCCTAGGGATGGTTTTGATATCTCTGCCTCCCTCGGATCCATGTGGCACGATAGAAAGCAGTTTCTCAGGTCACATGGAAGGTGTGTCTTGTTTCCTCCAGCTAACAGAGACAGGGAAGTGCCCCCTGGGGACTCTGTTTTAGTTGTAATGTTTCCTTTGTTGTAAACAACAAGTTGTGCCCTAGGAGAGGACCTGCTGAAAAGATCTGGGGGCTGAAATGTGCTCTGCTTATAGCTTGTCTTAGCTTAACTTGGCTTTGCCTCTCAGCTTCAGAGGCCATCAGACAGTACACCTCAGTGCCCAGCTCCCACAGCCTTTAATGATGCTTTTAAGGTATTTGACAGGGAATTAAGACTCCAAAGTGCATGCAATCTCTTAAACCCAATCTCCATTTTTTTCATAACTGAGGCGGTTGTAACATTTAGGAACTTTAGATCTATGCGTGAAAACTGAACTTCTACACTTGAAAAGTAGCTGAGCAGTGTTTCAGTCCTAAAACTCAGCATGTGCTTCAGGGTTCTTACTGATTTCAGCCAAAATGATGAGTTATAAACCAGTCCTTAGCTTGCAATTTAAATATTTTAAATATCTGTCACACAGCAATCTCAATCATTTAAATATTGTGTGGGCATACACCAAAAAAATAGGCGAGGAAGCAGAATTAAACAAAAGCAAGATGTCACATTAAATGCAAAAGGAATGAAATTAAATGAAGTGTTGGAATATTACTTAGATGTTAATGTTCAGTTTAACAAGCTCTTGAGCAGTGCTAGATTAGATTAGATTAGATTAGATTAGATTAGATTAGATTAGATTTAGGTTATGGGGTAGCAGGGATTAGATCTAATACATGAATCAGACAAAGCCTGAAAAACTCCATGAGAGAAAAAGTGATACTTCTTTGGGTTGGAGGTTTTTAGCAGCACATGTGGCATCCAGGCAGTGGAAGATGATGAGAGCAGGGGCTGTATCCAACAGCCTCCTGTACTTGCAGCTACTAAGGGTGAGCAAAGCTTTCCTGTCTGCACAAACGAAGTGCTGTATTACGCTTCAAACACTTCTTTGTTGCAAAGATCCTAATGTTCTTCTCAGCTTCTCTAACTCTGGAAAGGGCTGATGGAAGCACAGAAGGGACTCAGTACAGCAGTAGCTTCACACCTACGGGAATACTGCCCTGATATGCCAAGTACAGTCATGATGACACAGTGATGGTACCCTCCCAAAGATACTGTAGGCAGGGCATCACTGCCTGGTGCCCAGGCATTGCTTGAAAACACACAGGATTCCACCTCAGGTTATTGCCTTTAAATTTTTTACAACACCTGGGTGAGGCAGGCCCACTTCCACCACCAGATTGAGAGTTGTAATGTGGGCTTGGCATCTCTCAGAATGCAGAATGATGACAGAAGGAAAATTGCCAGGGTACTTTGTGGCAAGGGCAGCACAAATTAGCATACAAATTCTGTTGCCATGATTATAATGCCTTTTACAGGCATGATGCAAATCCTTGAAATGCTTTGACAGAGATTAGATTTCAGCTATAAAGTCCAGATTACTTGATGGCCTTAATTTTTCTATTCAATTAGGTTGATGCCAATAGCTGCAAGGCTCCTGTTTCACTTCACTTTCTTTGAGCAGGAAAAGACAACACTTCCAGCTTTATTTTCCCTAATGGTAGGATGCACTGCTGTGGCTATATTCTTCCTTTCAGCTCAGAATTTGCTGTGGTTTTTCAAGCTATCCTTTGCCAGGCATTACAAAGGAAGTGTCTCCTTTGGACAATGCTTCAAAGGACAAATGCTTGAAGAAAGCAAATATCATTCAGAGCAGATCCATCCTGGCAGACGTACACTTGCAATATCATAGGAACTAAGGTTCTCCCAAATATTTGGCAGTGAAAGTTTGCAGTCAAAATGGGAATAAGCTAATCACTGTACATACATGTATGTACATACATACACCACTGCCTGTGGTGTACCTTAACATCTGTGTTACATCCTTCTGGAAGTGTGCTAGGAAGTTTCTGTCCAGATTTGGGGGAACATGAATGGTAAAATTCATATAGGAAGATAGAGAATATGATGTCCTGAGTTCAAGGGCCAAATCTACTGCTGGTCTTGACTTTTACACAGGGGAGAGGGAACCTTTCCTCTCCCCATCACTGAAAAGGAATAGAGTTGAACAGAGGATATTTGCCCCCAGTGTTCCTTTTCCTTTGCAGAAGCAGAACCCTAATCCTTCAGTGGAAAGAGTGAGATGCTCACAGGGCACGCTCCCCCTTCCCCTGCAGGTTACCATTCACTAACCTTCATCCCTGTGCCTCAAGCCAGTGGCTTTGCAGAAGGCTTGTGGTCTGGCTGCTTCTCTTCCAGACCCAGCCCTGACTGTGAAAGAGTGTAAAGAATGTGGGGAAATGGAACAAAAGTGATCTCCTGTAAGGGATAAGCCAGGAGAGGGATTTTTGTCTCTTCCTTTCCATACCTAACAGCTTCCTTTCCAGCTAGATGGTTGTCAGAGGGAGTTACGTATATGCACTTCACAATCTTGCTCTGAGTTAAATAGCATCGAGGTGAACACTCAGTACACAATAAACAATAATAATCATGTCCAACTGGGAATGGCAATTCCTTCTTCAGTGCATTCAGAATGCTGCTCAGGCTCAAGGACTGGTACAACAGTGGAACTACAGCTTAAACACTTAATACAGGAATGGAAAGGGCAACACTGCACATTCAGGTGTGTCGCAAGTCAAGGTATCATGAGCTTTTCCACTTTCTTTTTGGCCTTCTGAAACAAGAGAGAGACCAGTGCCACTGAAGGAAGAATGTCATCTTTACCTTCACTGAGAATCCTTGCAGGAGAGCTTGTAGAATAACTCGACTTGCTCCTGCAGCTAATGTTATTTACTGCAAACTGGTGAAGATTTAAACCCAGTTTGGAGGCAGATTCAGTAACCTGTTGGGGGAGTATAACCCTTTTAGGATAACAGTAGGTGGATTCTTCTTCTGAAAATATCCCATATTCTTCTGTTGACATCCCAATATATTTTGCCAGATACCCATTCTTTTGCTGCAGCCATTACCTGCTTTCTTGCGCTTTGGCAAACAGCGAAGTGCTGGTCTTCAGTATTCTAGCTGGTGGCAAGCTGATTTACTACCCCAATCCTGTACTTAAGTCTGGAGCTGATGACCTTTTGAGAAGACTCCCTCTTGGCCACATCCCTGGCGAGTGCTTAGGGCAGGAAAAGCAGGTGAGGGATACTAAGGGATAGTTAGGACCCTCACTGTGATAAAAATAAATAAATAGAGCAAGAATGGCTTCAAGAATGGTACTATGCCATCAAGAGAAGCTAACATGTCCTACTACTGCACACTATTACCAAAGACCTGACTGCTCTAGTTCTCTCTGAGTCCCAGCTGGGGCATCCCTATACCTTGCAGACTGGGGAAGATACCATTCCAAAGGATTTAGCACTGAAACAAGTTGCCCAGAGAAGTTGTGGATGCCTCATCCCTGAAAGTGTTCAAAGCCAGGTTGGACAAGGCTTTGAGCAATCTGGCCTAGTGGAAGGTGTCCCATGGCACTATTGCTGATACAGGATGCCATTGGCCTTCATGGCCACCTGGGCACACTGCTGGCCCAAGTTCAGCTCCTGTCAACCAGCATCCCCAGATCCTTTTCCTCCAGGCACCTTTCCAGCCACTCTGCCCCCAGCCTGTAGTGCTGCATGGGGTTGTTGTGACCCAAGGACAAGACCCAGCACTTGGCCTTGTTGAACCTCATACAATTGGCCTTAGCCCATCGATCCAGCCTGTCCAGGTCCCTCTGCAGAGCCTTCCTACCCTCCAGCAGATTCACACTCCCATCCAACTTGGTATCATCTGTGAACTGAGGGGGCCCTTGATCCCCTTGTCCAGAACATCGATAAAGCTTGATGCCTCCTCCTCCTCTACTGAACTGACTGCCCAGATGATGGGGCACTACATCAGTCAAAAAAATTCACAGCTAAAGGAAAACCAGTTGGAAGGAAACAGTGCTTACTGAACACAAGGTAAAAAAACTTCCAGAGATATGCTGCTGGCTTACAGTTTAATTGGTGCCCTCAGCTTTGAGCCAGCATAAATTATTATTATGATGAGGGGAATCGCTGAGGTCAGGCTATGCAGACACTTGCTAAAGCAAAGCAATTTTGACAGTTGCTATGGGGAATTCTCTGTAGCTTTCCTATAATTTTGGAGTGTACTTCACACTGATTTGCTGAAACTAAATGAACTTATGCCAAAAGTAGTGCACTCACCTCAGCATGAAGACTGTGCATTGACACAGCTCTCCGATGATGCTCATACTGAGAGGGAGTGTGCTTGTATCTAGTCTGGGGCCTGTATACTGGAGGAATAGTATGCATTTTTCCTTTTCTGTCCTCACCCTCATTTAAAAAAGTCCAATTTTGCCTAGTGGCAACAAATTTGACAGTGACATCCTTTGAAGTGAGGACAACCTTAAGCGTGCTCGCTTACTAATTTGCCTCTCGTACACTTTGCTACCCTATATCAAAAGCAGCCATTGACCCTCCTAACAGAGACACACACAACCCCTGATGCCTCTCTAGTTAATAACCTTCTGCCCTCCTGCTCCTTCCCTGGATATCTAAGAATCCATGCCACGTTTAATAAATTTCTCCTTGAGTTACCAGAAAAGCACTGCCTTTAGGCAACAGGCCCAGGGGACAAGGAAAAATTTGGAAAGATGAAATCCTTGTAACTTCAGATTTGTTTAGGTCTGGAAAGAGTCTGTGAGACTGAAGATCCAAACTTGAGGAAAAGGCAAGAGGATATCTGCACTGGGTTAATGTCTGTTAATTGGAAAGTAATTTATTGTTCTTCTCCTTTGTGTTCCCCAGAGCATCAGTATAATAAAGAGAAGAGAGAGAGAAGGGAGCAGGAAAAGGGCTGACATGCTACACCATAACAGCTCTCAGGGATCACGGAAGAACCAATAACCCTCCTGGAGCCCATGGGTTTTAATATTTCTAACTGCTTTTCAGATGCTTAATAATGTGGGTTTTCTCAGTGTTTAGCTCTATGTACTCTTGCTATTTATTAAAAAAATCACTGAAAATATCTTTCTTTTCCACAGAAAGTGCAATTAATTCTGCACATAAAATAAGGTAAAAGGTACGCATGAATCATGACAACAGTATTCCATACACAAGAAGACATGTAATAAGCTTGACTAGTGCTTTATATAAAGACGTATCTGTTGTTCACAAGTGGCTGCTTGAGTCACACCAAGAGCACAATGCATTTCTGACTCTATGCCCCCAAGAACATACAGCAGTTCTGTGAGGCTCCTTATCTGTCTATTCAAGGCATTCAGCTTGTGTACCCTCTACCTCTTCCCACATCTGCACAAGACCCTCTCGCTTGTTTTTCCCTTACAAAGTTGCTGCAAAATACACTCAGCAGTAAGACACCAGTATTTCTGTCCTGCCTCCATCTCAACATCAGTGTTATCCATTCAGTCATGCTTCTTCCAAATCATATTTCATTGTCCTTAGGAAGCTACCCAGGCCATAGGACAAGGGACTGTTTTGCTATCTGTGTGCAGGAAAAAAAATGAAATGAAGCAGCATCCTCTGAATAAGCAGAATAACTCTACAGAAAATACCAGGATTAGGCTGATTTGCTCCCACGAGGATCTGTGCTGTGTCCCTTGTTTATCTACAAAATGTATCCTGCACATCCAATTAAGGCTTCTTTAAGCTTGGGACCTTGGAACTGATCTTATTTAATACTTTCATTAATGACCTTGGCACAAGAAAATGAAACAAAAGCATACCACAAGATTCAAAGGCTATGTCAGTGCAGAGAAGATCAGAGCATTGTAGAGGTAGGCCAAGAGTAAAACAGACAGATTAAAACTGAAGATCATGGAGCATAGAGTCATGTATTTAGTGATTAACACCAGAATTTCAGCTATAAATTTAGAAGCCTATAATTTAGCAGCAAAATAGGAGCACCTTACATTTCTAGATCCTGAGATTTGCTCAGTTGGTTAGAGCATGGTGCCCTAACCCACCAAGGTCATAGGATTGATAGCTGTAGGGGCCATTTGCTTGAGAGCTAGACTCAGTGATCCTTGTGAGTCCCTTCCAACTCAGAATATTCTGTGATTCTGTGATTCTAGCTAAGCACAATCTGACAACCTCTTGCTAATGTGATGCAGGGCTGAGAAACCAAAGTGTGATGCCAAGAGGTATGAGTTATTTTCACCAGTCAAAAAAGTGAACGTGCTAGCACCAAAATTCCTACTGGGATCTCCCTGAGATACTCTAGGGAACTGTTTTTTTTGTGTTGAACAAAGACAAATTCAGGCTCAAGAGATACTGAGGCTGTTTTGGTGGAGGGAAGGAGGGAGATGCGAAGGGGATGCATATAGGAGGTTTAGGCTACACTTGCACAGGCAGCACGAGTGAATTGTAACGTAGGATTGCAAGATTTGAGGCAGACACAGGCAATCAGACATGCTCCTGCCTTGAAACGTGCACAGAATTTGCTCTCGTGCTTCAGTGAATAAGCACAGAGCCTTCCAGCATCCCTCATACCAGCTTCCCAAAGGTACCCCCAGCATACTTCTGCTGTTTATCATTAAAGACAAACCCAAGAGGGGAGACAGGCCTGCAGGAACGACTCCCTCAGAAGCTGCCTTAGCAAAATGTTGAAAAGTAAGTGGATCTTCCTTGCCAAATTGGACTAGACATAACCATCTCCTTCCAACTAATGAAACACTTCTTTTTGTTTAGATTTCTCAGCTGGGGCTCCTATCCTGGTGTTTTGATATCTGATCCCATTTTTCCCCATCTGCTCACACATTTTCTCCTCCTTCATCCCAACCCATTCCCTCTGCAAGTTGCCTATGTGCCTCTGAGAGATGAGATGAACTACAGAAGGGAATGTCTCACATCAGGCTCTTGTACTTAAACATGGGCATTAAGGAGTTCTTTCACAATGAAGCAGCATCAATAATTCAGTAGCGTGAGAAGAGGGGAAAGCCCATAGCTCAGTAGGAGCCAGGCAATCATTTGGGAATGTAAAAGATGCCAGACTTAGTCATCCTATGCTGAAGCTTTGGGAATATAACATAGCAAAGAAAGTAGAGTTTCCAGGGATTGTGAACTTCTGTACCACCTCTTGCATGTTGAATGAGCCACAGTGATGACAAGCTATGTGCAGAAATATACCTTTCCAGTAATGACTAGAAAGACTGATGGAAGAAAGAGGGGAAAAAGTACAGAGTGCCTTACATTGATCTCAGTGCAATGGAGCCAGCTGTACACTGGAGTCAGTCTCCAGTACCCCAGCTAGGCTTATGCACATGGCAGAGCCCAACATGCACCCAATTCCCTCAGCCCACACTTCAACTCCCACCCAAGGGCTCAGCTGCCAGCCAGGGGTAGTCTGGGGTGGTTAGACCTCAGATAAGAAGTGTATGGCTCCGAGACTGTAGGAAACACTCATCCATGGGCTCCACTCCTGCAACTCCGACAGGTTTCTTGGAACCACCCTGAGATTCTGATGCCACCAAAGGTGCTCACAGCACCATTTTTATCCAAACTGGTTCAAATTGCAACCAGTGCTGAAGTCTACAGGGACAGGATTTGTTTAGCCACCTTCTCAGATGCATCAAGTTCTGTCACTGTCACTCGTGTAAACAAAAAAGTGGGGAATACAGGTTTTATTTTTCACTCAGGCCAAAGATTAACTGCACAGTGCCTAAACATGCAGGCTACTGCTTGATGTCTTGACTAATGATCTGGAAAAGAGTGTAAGCAGGGCAAGTTTACAAGTGACACAATGTTATTTGACAGTTAAAACAGAACACTGAGATAATGTGAAAAAACTGCATACAGACCTAACAAATGCTGGTTGAATGGACAACATAAAACAGAGGAAACATGGTGTTAGCAAGTACAATCTTGGAAGGAATCATTTAAATATTGATGTAGTCAGCAAAATAAAAGCATTTGCAAAATATTCAGGGTCATTTCATAAAGCTGACAGAATATTAGTAAGCATTGGACTGGGAGAAGTCCTGAAAGCATTAAACCACTGTTCAAATCAATATAGTCTCACCTTGGGTGCAGTGTTCAGTACCAAGCCTCCCATCACTGAGATATATGAGAAACAGGAAGTGTACACAGAGGTATAGAAGAAGAATTTCAGTAACAAGGATGGACTAAATGAGATTGTACAAATCCTACAATGGGCTTACAAGAAAAATCTTCAAGCAATTAATTAAATACCAGAGACAAAAATCTGGCTTTATCCTTTTAAAGTGAATCAAAGGGAGCTTGTGCTCTGTGAAAGCAAAGCACTAAATGACTCTTGATGACAATCATCCTACTTATCAGGCCCTGCAACTACTGTTCCTTCAAAACAATTAAATGTCTGTGTGCCAAGAGTAACAATAAAACCAATTGCATCAGCAATATGGAATACTCTTCTCCACCTGAAAAAAAGTATGACTTTGAATGAAAGTATATAAGAATGATATAAAAGGGGATAATCTAGAAAATTCAGTTGCCTAAAAAATAACACTTTAAACAGTATGAAATTGAGCTCTTTTTACAGATGTGATGACTACTTATGTGCCTCCTGAGCGAACTTCACCTGCTCATAATTAATATATAGTCTCTGTATTGGTCCATTAGGAGTAAACGTCAGCCATTATGAATATTCAACAAATTTGTCTCATATTTGTAGACTTTGGCTTATATTCAACCTGTTTCATTTTATTCAATTTCTTAAGGATCTGGAAAGAGACACCTCCAGAATCTCAGTGAAATGGGAAGAATCATGCTCTGGAAATATTTTCCACAGGCTACTTAGGCTACAATGCTCAAAAATTCTGTAACTTGGAACTATGCCTACCAGAGAGAAATCCATGTCTGTTTTTCTGTGGAGCGTCCTAACAGTCTTGGGGAACAGATTTGACATTTCCAGGATACAACCTTCTATTTATCAATAAGGGAGACCTTATTGTGGTCTTCCCATATATAAAGAGGGCTTACAAGAAAGAGGAAGAAGGACTTTTTTCCCAGGGCCCGAGAGACAGGACAAGGGGCAATGGTTTTAAACTGAGAGTAGACTTAGACATACAGAAGACATTTTTTGTAGGTATTGAGGCACTGGTACAGTTGTCCGGTGAAGTTATGGATGCTTCATCCCTGGAAGTGTTCAAGATCAAGTTGGATGGGACTTTAAGCAACCAGGTCTAGTGAAAGATGTTCCTGCCCATGGCAGGGGGGGTGGAACTACCTGAGTTTTCACCATGCTCTTTTTGGGACCATATGTTGTAAGCATAGCTCTTTAACTCAACAGAAAGTTCTACTCTCTCGTTAGCAGTAGAAATGAAAAGAGGGAGTGCCTCTCTCATTTATCTTTCTTCGGAAAGTAAAATCTCCCATTGGTAAGCTCACCCCACTAATGCAGGGGGCAATCCATCACCCAGATACTTCTTTCCCTAGTCTGAAGATTTTTTCCTTGCTTGTAGCTCCACAGACACTCAATCTGTGTATCTGAGGCTTCCTACATTAATGCAAGTAATTAAGTGATACAATTTGCATTAGTACAGGCCATCTTTAAGCATCTTGCTTATAATGATAGCAGATAAGTACAACGTTGATAAAATTTTTCAGTAAAGCAAATACACAGTATGTTACGAAAATTAATTAAATTATTAAAGATGCATCTGTAGTGTCCTGTTCTTGGCTTGTCAAAGATCATTTCAGCCTAAAATATGTATGTGTTTGCTTATGCTATCCCCTTCTTATACTGAAGAATTATTTTATTCTATATATAAATCATTATTAATGGTTTATCTGGTACAAAATCTTAACTAGCTAGACATTTATCAGATTTTTGATCTTTGTACATGAAAGACAGTACTGAGTCCTAATTAAACTCATAACCAAGAACCTTGTCATTAGAAATTGTATGGAAAAATTCCATAAATACACCTCATATTGCCATGTTGAGCTGATGGAAGAGCATGAACTCTTCAAAACTGAATTTGAAAAATATCTCACTTTTAAACACATTTCTGAGGCTTACTACATGATTAATTTCAGCCTATAAAGTTCACATGAATGAGGATATTTATATCACATCTTCCCATAGGTACCTCTGGTTAACCACTTGACTACCTTCTTACCATCTCTATCTTTTTTGTCCTCTCCCTTTCCTTACTTTATTCTTATGGTTTGTCTATGCTGGGAATAGTCTGATAATCATAGTTTGTTGTTATTGCTCCTCTAGCGGGCACTGTATTTCAGAATACAAGTGTCTTTCTTTCTAGAATGGAGTTTCCATGTGAGGAATTACCCCAGCTTACCTACAGTGTACAGGTACAACTATTCACAACTCCTTTACCAGTCAGTTTCCCCATACAGATGAACACTTGACCTTCAGATATCCATCAGTCTTAATATTATATGACACGGAAGAAAAAAAGTACGATTAGATTATACACAGAAACTACATGAGTGCTTTCAGATCAAATGCTTGTCTATTTTTCCAACTGTTAATTGATACACCAACTTTGCCTTCTGGCATCCCCAGCCCACCACGGCTACACACCAAACTAACAAGACTGACCTGCAGCGACCTCCCTCCAGGACCTGAGGCTTTTTCACGTTATACTCCTGACTACACCTCCAATGTCCCCTCTCCCACCCCCATTATGTCATTTGGTTGACTGGTTCCCTTCTTCCATTTGGATAACGTGCTCATACAGCAGTTCCAGGGGAAGGACAAGAAGATAGAGATAAAAACAAAGAAATGCAGAGACGAAACACAGACAGAGCTTTCCCTGAATTTGCTAAACCTCTACTAAACCTGAAGCCTTTCCAAGTACCAGTGCATCTTATTCCCCAATGCTCCCTTTCCCTCCAATACTTCTCACTCCCTCACAGACATGCTAAATGTGTGCCAGATTTGTGCTCTTTGCCCTCTGCATTTCACATCCATGCTCACTACCTGCTTTCGCATTTGTCATGACCATTAGCAAAACAGCAGAAGAATCAAAAATCTATACATATGTATTGCAATATAGACATTTTCTGAAACCAGCAATCTCATAGCACCACAATAAACTTTTCATAGATGAGCAATTTTAATGGTCCGCTCGCATAAATTGGGTAATTTTTCTCAGATAAAAGCAAGCCATATAATTAGAAAAGGGAACTACTTACTTGTAATGAAAGAATAATCAAATCACCATTAAAAGGACATTAGCTGTATTTGTCTTAATTCTAGGGGCCCTACTGTTGCCTCCTGATAGGAGGATAAAATTTACTTGACAATCTCAGTGACTTTTGCCACTCCTGTTTTTTGATGCAAAAGGGGGCCCTTTATCATGCTTTGGCAGAGCAAGTTGCATTTAACTGAACAAAAGCCATTAAAAGGCTATTAGATTCATTTCCATAAAAAAAAGACACACCTCAATTTCGAGGGATACTATCTAGCTCCAGCTGGCTTCTCTGTCCTCCCATTTTCAAGTCTCAGACAGAGCTAGTGAAAACGAGAGGGGCCCAAGAGAGATCTGCAAAAGCTTTGTGTCCAGCCAGACCAGTGCAGGGTATTCCTGGAGTGGAATTCCATATGGGGCTCCATCATGAGTGTCTCTTGGAATTTCAGGACAGTGAGGGCCCAGGGCTTTGGATGCACTTCATAAGAGATTCACTGGGGACCTGCTCAGGACCAGAACTGACAAACTTGTAATTTTTATGCCAACAGCACGAAAAAGGGATTGGTTCTGTTTAGCCAGCATCCTCCCTCCCTCACAGGCCACCAGGAGGAAAGGACAGCTCTCTGAAGTAGGGAGATTGCTCACCCAGGTAACAGGTTTGACTCTGCTCCTCAGAGCCTATTCCACTTTTCAGTACCACATCCACAGAAAGGATGCAGAGAAACCCTGTCACGTTCAATACAGTGATATATATTGCACCCCCAGAAAAAGAAGTGGACTACAACATCAACTGCTGTAATGGTAGGAAGGGAAGAAAAAGTGTCAGGCTGAGACTCTACTATCAGCCATGATCAGTAGCTGCTTCAGCATATCAGACTACAGCAGCGTTTACCCTGCAGCAGATATCAATATGGATCAGTATCATCCTTTACCAGCAAAGACCAAACTACTCCCAGCATGGCGATATACTTATCCTGCAGCCAGTTAAACCAGACAAATGGCACTCAGCAGCAAAAGTGAGGTTTGTTACCACCCAAGTATTCCTTGATTCCTCTTCTCCCAGCAGAAGAAAACTATTTGCATAAAACAGCACCCACCATTAGCCACACGTTCATCAGCATCTTCAGAGGCTTGTCCTCCCTGAAGCAGTAAGTTTATCCCAGTAATGAACAAGCCACGCAAGTACTTTCAAAAGTTCCGTGGCCTTCTCAAAGCACAGTACAGATACAATATGGAATCAGAATAGTGTTTAAAGAGCTTGGATCCCACCCACTCGCATTTATCTGTCACTTAACTGGACAATGATGATGCTTTAGCCTCTGACATGGGTGACTTTCCATTTTTGATATAAGAGCATTCAAGCCACCCTCTCGCATCCTTACAATATCAACATAAAATACAAGTGTAACAAAAGATTTTCTTATCCTTTCATTCCTAAGTCCCCCAACCAAGTGAAAGATAAACAAATTTAAGTAAATTTAAGTTTTATCTAGAAAAATCATGACCATTGGTTTAGCTCCTCTCTAAAGGCTAAACTACAGATCAGTCTATATGAACACACTTAGAATGTTTTTCATGTTTCAGCTAGAACAGTTTAGCTGTTTCTCACAGAGAAAATCAAAGGCAATTCCATTTTTTTTTCCAGGCTAACACACTTTATTACCACTTTATCAAAGAATTCCAACACCTACAACCACCAAAGTAGTGCCTTTCAACTCAGTTGGCCAGTTGGAAGTTAAGTGTTTTCCCAGTTTCATGGAAAACTATTCAAATATGGAAAATGTAATGAGAAAACTCAATTTTAGTATCCTCAGATGACTTCTTAAAATTTGCCTGGAGAATTTCCTTAAGACTCTGGCTCTCACATAAGACTGCTAAATGTCCGGTCCTCCTAAGCAAGCCATCTTCTCTGCCTAGAAGCTTTACTAGAAGTTGGAACAACAAAAGAAGGGCAGAGGGTACAGACAGAGAAGGAATGACAGCAGGAGAACATGATGGGGAGCATATGGGCAGGAGCTGAGCAGAAGGCAGGAATCAGAAGGGGAGGAGATGGGATAGCAATGTAAATTAGGGGGCTGATAATAAAGCAAAGATGGCAGGAACTAGCATGGGAGCCAAAGAGAAAAGTCCTTAACCACAGGGCCTTAATAAACATGAAATATGTTCTCTCACCATTAAGTGAACAGACACAAGACTAGTTGTAAAGAATCTCCATCCCACTCAAGGCAGGACACAAAATGAGTAAGTTTTTCTGCTGCTACCCACGACAGGGCTATTTTGAATAGTACCGGAGTAAGCTGCATGTCCAAAGAGCTCACTCATACTGTTGTTCAGTGACAGCCTGGGTAAATCCCATGACAGAAATCTGCTTTTGGGGGATCTTCATTTGTGTGTTTACCTTAATTCAAAGGGTTATATGTTTGCTTTGTGAGATGCCACTGTCACCTGTTGTACAGACAGTAGGGAAGGAAGCTGCTGTCGGAACCATCTCGAACTCCTTTGCTAGAGAGATGAAAAGCATGTGATGGACGGAGCTGATTCTTCTGGGAAAAAGAAAGAAGAGTCTTATAGCAAATAAAAGAGCCTGTAGAAAACTATATTCTAACTCTGTCATAAAGTTTACGTGTCAGTCTGAGGAATTTGCATTATATATAGTCTCCATTTTTCTCCCACACCCCAGTTGAGTAATTTGTGGTATGAGCTACTAAGATGCTGAATGTGAATAGGTGCATCTGAAGTCAGTGGGAGGTGAACTTTCAGTACGTGCAGAGTAACAAAAAACATTTACCACCCTAGAAATTAAGGTCCTTGATTTAGTATTTATTTACCTCTTGGGAAATTAAGGTCTTATATTTCTTCACACAGGTAACCAGAAGTGTTGATATTTTTCATTTCCTGGACACAAGATAAGATAATGCCAACCATTTCATAGTAGTGACAAGGGTAAAGTCATTAACAGTCAGTAAGATGATAGCACTCCTGGAATGCTCTAAAGGAAATTAATTTTTTAAAAATTCAATGAAGGATAATGTTATGCAGTAAGCTGTACATTACAGTATACATGGAATAAGCAGTAAAATAAACATAGAATTGGAAAGCTTCTGGAGTTTCATCTTCTGCTATCTCAGGCAACTCTATCTCATAAACACTTTTATAAATTGATTGGGCTCAGCTCTCAAAGTGGATGGGCTTCCTGCCCTCAGCACAGGGAAACTGTCTCATGGCTTCGTAGCTCTGAAAATTCCACATATTCTAATTCACAATCCAAATTCATTACTCTCCATATTACACACATTTGTCTTCCATTTAAACAACAATTCTATATCCATGCCATTTATTCTCCGTTTGAGACAACATCAAATCTTCTCTTAAACATTCATTTTGTTAAACTAAACACAACAAATTCTTCAAGTCCCCTCTCATAAAAGCTCCCCAAAGAACATAATTCCCACTTAGCAATAGGGTTCTTACGGAAAAACAAGCTTATGGCTATGTGATTAAAAATCATATTGTAGTGCAGTGTTACAGCACATAAGCCCATAGGACCCAAGCCTGAAAAGCAAGCAGCACACAGGGGGTCTGAAGCCAGACACACACAGGCCACACAGCTGCTCTGCACACATATATCAGACTCTGCATCATGCGAGTGGTTAAGTCTGGATCTACCACACAGCTCTGCGCACACAGACTGCTCTGCTCAGCACTTCCCAACTTTCAAGATCGTTCTCCATTTCTCCCACCTCTAAGTAGGTGGGAGAGAGACAGGAACTAAATGTTACGAGGCTAGTTCATAGTATCTTCCCCTTTCCTGAGGGCAATCAGTTGAAGGAAGCAGCCTCAATTAGATTCGACTCTTTCTTCAAATAAAACATTATCACCCGTGCCTTGTAGGTGGAATGGTTAGTTTTATCTCTGATGGAGACATGATGTTAATCAAAAAAGGTATTGTTGCACAATTGGTCAATTTTGGTCTTTACTTCATGTAAATGAAAATAATTGTTAGGGACCGGTGAAAAGAAGAGTGTATCCTACTGACAAGGAAGAATAAACCGGCTACCTAAAACTGTAGCAAGTTGCCAAGAGGTAACTTCTGGGGGAAAGTAATACATTTCCTTAGCAGTTTCTGAAAGAGTTTCATTAAAGGGTGCTATCAGTAGTTGTTTTGGTTTTTTTGATAAAGGAATAAATGCTTCCCAAACTCAAATGACAAAGGGTGGCTTGTTCACAGCATAGATCAAATTTCTATGTACATAGTCCCACTCCTAGCCCAAACACTGCCCAAGACCTTTATGAGTTGAGACAGTAACATCCTGAGGTTGATTCAGAGAATTCATCATCCCATCTGGATGCTGAAGTTCCTCAGTGTGACTATATTTGGTCATGCTGAATCCAAAGGTGAGAAATCTCATCACTTCACACACAGTCGGTTCTGCACAAACACTGGTGAACCTGAACTCGCCTGAGTCCTGATACACCAGATGCGTTTGATCCACGCCTGGAATCTGCATGTCAGGACAAACAGCACAAACCCACGGTGCCCTTACACATCCTCTTGGGCCTGGGCTGTGTGAGTGCACACACAGTCATGCGTGCACTAGGCCAGCGTTTTGGACACACATATGGCAATAGGCGCCTCACCTTTATCCATAGGTAACATGCTGCTATTGTATGTCACAGCACGCTCTGACCTCTTGAGAATTAAGGTGGAATCAAGAGGAGGAAGACAAGCAAATCCACTGATAGCTGATTACAGGAAATGCTGCCTTCCTCTGCTTGGCGCCTCGGGAACATGAACTCGGGGATACGAAGCCCCGCAGTGTCTGTACGGACCCCGCCACCCCCTCGGCCCCCGGCGGCGGCAGCGCCCGGACTTTGCCCAGCCCGGCTCCGAAAGGGCCTCGGGGCCGCTCCCGGTTGTGCCCCGCCCAAGCCGCCGCAGGGGCAGCGGGGCAGGGCCGTGCTCGCCGCCCGCTCCTGCGGGAGCTCCCGCCCCGGGCTCTGCGGGAGCGCCGGCCCGAGGGCGCGGCCGCCGCGGGCGGAACAGCGGCCGCAGGGGTACGGGCACCGCCTCGCGGCCCTCCCCCCCACCTTGCCGCCGCGCGGACACTGCCTCGGCCTGGGCCTCCCCCTGGGAGCCCCGTTCCCCCTCCCGCCACCTCCTCCGTTCCCGTTCCCGTTCCCATTCCCGGTGCCGGGGGGAGCGGCGGGGGAGGCCGCGGGGAGGGGGAGGGGGTTGTAGCGGCGTCACCATGGCGACAGTGACGTCACGCCACCCTGGATCTCATTGGAGGAAACCCCGTGGCCCCAGCCGCAGCCCACGGGCCCGGCCGCGCTCGCGCCCTGCCCGCGCTCGCCCCCGCGGCGGCGCGCTCCGCTCCCATTGGCCGGCGGGGTGAGCGGGGCGGGGCCGGGCGCCCAGGCCGGGCCGCGATTGGCCGCGTGGGCGCGGGCCGCGCAGCGGGTCGGTGCGCGCGCCAACGCCCTTCAGCGCTGGCTCGGCCGAGACGAGAGCGGTTCTTTCTCTCCGCCACAGCCCCGAGCGCGGCACCGACCGGGCGCGGCCCGGCCCCACAGCCCGGCCGACACAGGTGAGCGCGGCGCCGCGGTCGCCGGCGGGATGGGCCCCGCTCCGCCGCCTTCTCCCGCCCGTGTCCTCCATTTTGTGATCGCGGCGTGGAGCGCTCGGCGGCCCCGGGGAGCGGGAGGCGCAGCCAGCGCCGCCATTTCGCACCCGCCGCCTCTTCCTCTTCCCGCCCCGCCGCCGCGGGAGCTCCGCCGGCCGCCCCCGCTCCCCCCACCGGCCCTTGGGACGTGGCTGCTGGGGCCGCAGCCGCACCCGCTGCCGCCCACCGGGAGCTGCCGTGCTCCCCGCCGGCTGCGCGGCGCGCCCACCGGGCCGGGGTCGGCGCTGCGGCCGCTGGGGCAGGCGGGAGGCCCGGGCCCGCCGCGCCCCGCCGGGGAGAGGCGAAGCGTCCCGGGCCCCCGCCCCAGCCTCGCTCGCCCCGAGGGAGGCGGGTCCCGAGGTGGTTTAACCCCTGCCGTGCTCTCCCGGGGACGAGCACGTCTCGCTGCTTTTATTATGTGTTTTTTTCCCGCCAGTGCCGGCGTTCTTGTCTGCCCGGCTCCGGCGCTCGCCCTCGGCGCTGGTGGCACACGGGGACAGGGATTTGGGCGAGGGTCCCGGGCTGGGTGGTGACGAGGGGTCCTTCCTCGAGTCCCTGTTAGGCAGCATCTTAATGTGCTCACGTGAGGCCGGGAGGGAAAGCGGGGTGAGGAATTTCTGATGGAAACCCAGCTATTTCTAGTGCCTGGTCGGCAGGCTGCCGTCCCTTGGCTGGCACCGAGCGTGCCTTCCCCCGGCTGGGTTTCTAGGTCGTGGTTTCCCGAGGGGTGGACGCTTGGGACCAGTGCCGCTCCCCATAGCCCTGCCTGGAAGGACTGGATGCTGCAGCCCATGTTTCCAGGAGAAGCACCTGTAGATGGGGAAGGGGAGGCAAGGCTCGAAGTGATCCTCGTTTTTTTTTGTTTGCGAGGAGTGCCGCAGGATCTTGTTCGGTGGTATTTTGTCCCGGCATGATGGTTACTGTCTTCTTCTGCCAGGTTTTGAGGCGCGTTGTCGTGTTGGTAGTGTGACATCCTCAGCTTCTCCTGTTCCTGCTTCCACACTGCTCTTGTCCCATTGCCAGCCACCATGGATAAGACCGAGTTGATCCAGAAAGCCAAGCTGGCTGAGCAAGCCGAGCGCTACGACGACATGGCCACCTGCATGAAGGCGGTAACGGAGCAGGGCGCCGAGCTGTCCAACGAGGAGCGCAACCTGCTCTCCGTGGCCTACAAGAACGTGGTGGGGGGTCGGCGCTCGGCCTGGAGGGTCATCTCCAGCATCGAGCAGAAGACAGACACCAGCGACAAGAAGATGCAGCTTATCAAGGACTATCGGGAGAAGGTGGAGTCTGAGCTCAGGTCCATCTGCACCACGGTCCTGGTAAGTGGGGACTTTATTTTTTTTTATTCTTTGTTGTTTAAGAGAAAGAAATGCAGTATTTATGGGTGCTGCTGTACTTGGGGAAGGACTGGGGGCTTGGCTGGGGCATATCATGCAAAGTGTTATGCTGAGGTGAGGGAAGTCAGTGCAGTAACTTCCACAACCACTATGTGGGTCACCATGATGAGGATGGTCATCTGCACTATGCTATGGGCCCTGTATATGTAGAGGTATTTGAGATACTCAGTTTTGAGTGTCTGTGAGGTACACCTATGAATGGAGCGATCCATATGCAGTATTTCACCAGCTGGTTGCAGAGGTAACAAAGAACTTAGCCTTGTGCCTGTCTGTGCTATGGTTAGTAAGCTTGTCAGTTTGTAAGATAAGCTGAAATGAAAATGTGAAAACCCCTTTATTCACATCAGAGCTAATAAATTGCAGAAAGCATTTAAACTGTGTGTGCATTTTGTTTACTTCTTATGAGGAAAAATACTCTCAAGGGGTCCTTAAGAGACATTTTGAGGAATTTTTAACATAAAGTATGGTTTTATAAAGTGAGACACCTGTATTGAAGATCTGTTAGATTCAAGCTGATTTCTCAGGGGTATCTTTAAGATGAATTTGCAGTAATTTTGGAATAATGTAAAACTAATGTGTAAGGACATGCTTGAGCTGTCGAGCTAGTATCAAAGCCCAGAAATATATTTCTGTGCAAGCAGAATTCTAGATGCTCTTGATAGGAAAACTGTACTGCACTGTAGTGGGAGCTCAAGAGACGTGTGTCATCAGCATGGAGGCTGCTGGACCCTGTTCTACATGACCTGGGAGTTATGGCTGCAGGAAGCTGCATGTGTGTAATGCAATAGTCATTGTGTGGCAGATAATCTTCAGTGGTTTATTTGCTCCTCTTAGTTACTTTTTTTTTGGTGTCTAGTATTGCTAATGTGAGAATAGGAAGAAGCAAGTCTATAAGGAAATAAAGAACTTTGAGGTAAATTTGTCCTAGATTGGTTTAGGAGACATGAATTGAAAAGTGACTGATTTGGAAGTAACTGAATTTGCTTCTTGATTAAGTGTTCTGGCTCATGTACAAGTGAATACTTCTTTGGATTATGCTGAAAATACCTGTATGCTTCCTTGTGTGCTGCCACCTAGGTTTGTTCTTTCTTTTTTTCTAAATCAGTCAAACTGAGTTACCTTTTCTTGAAAATAATTTTGAAATTTGTTAGCTTTATGAATCAGTTGATTCTTTAACATATTTAAGAGTCCACGCTTTCCAAAGGAGCTGTTTCTGCAGTTACAGGTGTAGTTAAATTGTAAAACTTTCGCCTTTGTGAAAATCATGTGACTTGTGTAGGGTTCCTGTTTCCTGTGACAAGAGTTTCACTAGTACGTGTGTGATGAATTGCCAGCATTTGTGCGGTTGTCACCCTTCTTGCTCTCCTCTACTCAGTACCCCACTTGAGAACTAACTTCTTGGTACCTCCACATAAACCTCACTCCTCAGACTTCTTAATCTCCCTTTGTCCTTCTAGTTCCTAGTTGCTAAGAGAAGGTGATGCATAAAATCTCCTACTGGTTGCTGTGCTATCTTGACAAGGGGCTTGTGCTTCCATAGGGAGAGGCCGTGAACCACTTCACACAGTGTCTATACCAAAATTATTCCACCCACATCCAGTGGTGGCCAGCAGGTATCCTGGTAGCCATGCTAACGCAAACCTCTGATGTAGGGAAAGCAAGCTCTTCCTGTGCTAGATGAATTTTTCACTGTGTTCTAGTCTTTCTCTGTTCTTAGCAATGGCCTGGTTGGCAGCTCTCCCCTTCCAGCATGGAAGGCTGCAGGAAGTAGTGAAGACTGAAACCTACAGCTAAGCATGCTTTTCCTGTCCTGTCCTGTCCTTGTCAGCTATCTACTGCAAGCCTTCCCTTTTTTACTCTTTCTTTGAGGGCCATGTGCAGTTACGTTCTGTTCTGATTCCCTCCCTTTCCTCTTGCATCTACCACTCCTATGATCCATGAGTCAGCATCCGAGAGGTTGGAACTCATGAGCAGGATGGGTTTCCTATAACTGAGACAAAAAATGGTTTTGGCTCCTCCTTCTTTGAATGATAATGTCTTCTGTACTAATACTGTGGTAAGTGCTTGTAGCTTTTTCAGATCTCTTAAGTTGAATCTGAGATGCTTTTTTAATTCTAGGAAGGTGGCTAAACTGAAACAACTGCTGGCAAGTAGTATGGAAAGGTTGCTTGTCATCTGGAGTATTTAGATTTAGCAAGGGTGGGTGTGTTGGGTGGAGTGTGACTGCTGTTAGTCATACTACTAACAGTTTTTTCAAAAGGCTTTTTTTTATTACTGGTATAGCATGTTTCTAGATCTTCATTTAGAAATACTTGTGCTAGCATTAAAAATACTGCTATTTTTTTACTAAAAAGGCAGCAATGGTAGTTAGTTTTTTCCTGTAGAAAATGCCTCAAGCCAGTTAGGTAAGGCATTGTTTTAGGACATGGTTTGATAAAGAACTTAAATTTATCAGCACTAGAATACAAACACTCAAAATTGTGTTGAGATATCTATATATATATAGATATATAAAAATAAAACTTTTACCAATTATTTAACTGTCATTCTGTAACTGCCTATCTTGCAAGTAGGAGTAGGTGTTATCGAATGCTTTTTAACTGTTAATTTCATGACTGGTCTTTCAGGTGAGAGTAGCTCTTTAATGGAGAAGTGGTATGACTGACAAACAACTTGAACAAGTATTTTATTTGAAAGGTACATGAGGAGGTTTTATTGAAGTCCCTGTATTGATTGACTAATTATTTGGTAATATAGAGAATATTGAATCATCCCTTATGACTCATAGTTAAAACTGTTCTTGAAACTGTCTTGTCGAGTAAAGAAACAGGTTGGCAACTTAATTTTTTTCAGGGTAAAGTTGAACTATATTGTTTCATATACTCTCTGAGCACAAAGTTCATGTTTCTACCCTCTTGAGTGATTTCAAGACAGATACTAGATAAAGTAGAAGGGGTGGATCCGGCAGCGACTTTCACATAATTAGTGAAATCACATGGGAAACTTGGAGGATGGAAGGTACAATATAAGACCTACTTTATTGTATGCACACTGCGATCTAGTGACATTAGGTTTTAAAAAAGGGTAACTTTTGAATTGGAACCTTTCTGGGGAAGCAGATTAAACTGGTGTATTTTCTGAGAGCCTCAGTCACTTTGTGTGGAGATCATTCGGGTTGCATTCAAGCTTCTTTGTTCTTTAGAGAGAAGTAGTGTAAGGAAGGGAGGGCACCAGCCCTTGCCTGGAAATGCTCTTCACTTGCAGATTGAGGGGTTTTCCACCTGTATTTGATAGTGCTCTGCATGTGTTCAGTATCTAGGTCCTGATTTGTTGAATCTCTTCATAGAGCAACAGAGATGAGATTTGATAACTGCTTGGCCACAGTTTAAAACTTGATGAAGATGCAACAGCTAAAATCATGAGGGCTTGGACACAGCACTATCTTGATGGTTACTTGCTTCTGTTGTCTCTGGCTGAAACTTAAGTGTTTAAGATTCTTTTAAATTTTTGTGTAGAAAAGTTATGTTTTTGTGTAGAAAAGTTACGTTGTTTTTCAGTTGTTTCCAGACATCTGTTTTACAGTGACCTCTGTACACATTTATACATTGCACTGTATCAGGGCCACGTTGGCCAGTTTCTTTAGAAGTGAGCAAGGGCATTGTGAACTTTTACAAGTGAAGGAACAGAAACATTACTTATACTATTGATTCTTTTCAGCACCCTGTGGGAGTGCCTGCAGTGAAATAGTCTTGAGCTATAAGGTGTATATTATCTCAGTTTTTACTGTCTTAAGGCTGAGAGGTTGCTTGTAAATGTTTGATTTGCTGTGAGATTGCAGTGTTAATTGTTGAAAGCATGTATTGGTGTGTTGCTCTTGCCAGTTATGCTTTCCTTCCTCCCTCTCTCCCTCCCCCCCAAGGTTGCAATGTTGTTCCTACTACTGCTTTGCCTAATTAAGAAAAAATAAAAGCTAATAAGACTGAGTAAAAAAAAAAATCTATGTCCTCTTCTGATTATTATCCATTTTGTAGATCTGAATTTAATCACAAAACCCAAAAATCTCCATACTGAAAAGTAATGGTCAAAGCAGGTTTTTTTCAACAGCACAAGTTCATGGCTCCATTGAAAATGAAGTTGGTATATTCTTGCAGCAGCAAATAGGTTCCTCATGTCAGCTAAAATATCTGATGTCTGATAATGAATAAGCTTTGACTGTTTCCTTTTTCCCTGCTGTTTCCTTTGGCTTATGGAAAAGTGAGATCTTTATTTTTATATTACACATGCAGAAATTTGACAGATTTGGTAGGTACCACATTGGTGCTGCTATATGAACAATTTACCAGTTTCATGTCTTGGAAATCCTTTGTCTCTGCCTTCCTATTTTCAGTGAACAGACAGACTTTGTACAGAAATGTATGGTGTTGTAGAGGTGAAACTGAGAAAAAGGATATTACATACAGTCTTTTGGTACAGGGAACTGTATAGGATGCAGTTTTATTTTGAAGGTCAGGCATGCTAATCACTTAATACTACTTCTGGACTCACTTGTCCCAGTCGTGGTTGGGACAGTGTTTCAGGTGTTGTTTTAGCTTACGAAAGGTAAAAAAGTAACTGCTTTGGACTCATCCTTTCTGAGTGACTGATTAAAAGGACTGGCCACTACATGAAAGTCAGACCTTAGGTTGGGAACGCTACTTCTTGGCAAATCTAGAATTGTGGAGTAAATGTAAAGGGAATGTTTGATTTGGAATAAATCATCTTTTTGATCTGTGGAGAGAGAGTTGATTTTCCTTTGTGTTCTCAGCACAGCTTCTAGCAACCATCAACATATTTGTGATAAGAATTGTGGAACTTTAATGAGTGAATCTTTTCTAGCTTAATATGCTTAAAACTGAAATTTATGATCTGAACTTGGCTTATTCATAGTTGTACCTTGTCTTACATTGTCCTGCAGTAGAATCTGCTGCTGGAGTACTTACTTTTGTGTGAGGAAAACGGAATCCTAAGAAAGGACTGATGCTTACAGAAACAAAGCCTAGAATGCACTGAGGTTCTTGAACAAACTCAGAATTGTTAAGAGTTCAGCTAAAAATAGTTCAAGGAATTCTGATGGTAGCTGAGGCCTCCATCCCATGCAGTCATTGCTTACTGCCCCTCCCCCTAGAGCTGTATGCTATCCAGAATTATTAAATTTCTTGGAGGACATTTGCTGGTTTAGTGGCCTTGAGAAAGTAGGATGTGCTCACTAGGTGAACAACAAAACCACAAATTCTGTTTTTCTGCTAATGCAGTGAACCTCTTAACAGATTTTGTAAATCACTCATGCTTACCTGCTAGACTGTTGTCTCACAGGCATTGCTGCTACCTTAGATGCTAATCTGGTAGGTGCCTTTTTGAAGTAAAACATAGAAGGCTGTATATCAGAGAGAACTTGATGAGGAAAGAACACACTCGAGCTTGAATGTTATTAACAATTGATTTCTTTATGATGGCACAAACTGGGGTTGTTTAACACGTTATTAAAGCACTAGATTGTACCAGTTTCTGTACAGACACAGCAGCTTGATGTTCTGTTTTCAGTAATGGGGGATGCCTGATTTTCAGAGGCAGGTAGTGATGTAAATGGCAGGAGGAAGGCTGGTGAAAGTGCATAGATGTACCTTGTAAGAATGGTAGGTGAAGGTGTATGCTTAATTAATCAGCTTTTTATATTTAGTTTTATGCTCCTGGTCTTTGAGAATGATGGTCTGTTGCCCCTAGATGTTACGTGTTGTGTTTAAGTGCTTTTGTACTTTTCAATAAACTTGAACCTAATTTTGTCACAGAACAGGTAAGGTAAGTAGGACTGTTCTTGAGCACTGCATTTGTGGCACTTAATCAGAATAGCTCCACTAAGTTCATTGGACAGGTGTTTACAAGTTTCTCCTTATCGTTTCTGCTTCCCAGGAAGCTGGAACCAACATCAGAGTACTTCAGCCGAGCACACTGCTGATTTGTAAGCTTGTCATTTGCTAATTCATCCTGTATATCTGAATATGTACCAGTGCCCAGTTTGTATGAGCTGGGCACTTACAGGAAGCAGTAAAAATAATTTAAGTGCAGAGTTTCACGTCCTGTGGTCTGTGCACCCACTAGAACATCAGATGTAAAGACCTAGGAACTGGAAGTCCTGAATTAAGCACAATTTTGCTCATGCCTTTCTTAAAATTTGTTAAAGGGATCAAGGGTATGATTTACTGGTTTCTAACGTTGATAAAGGTTTATTACTTGCTCTGCTGCTCTTTATTCTGTCCTTTAATGTGTATGATCCATTTACTGAAGTAGTTGGATATAGGAGTCCTGTTAGGCTCTGAAAACAGAAAAATTTCCATTTGCTCTGATAATAAGTTTTCTAAATACACCATGTACACTCTTACCTGACTGACAGACACATACTTCCTGGATAAGACTTCTTCAGGAAGTTTTGTTCTTCTTGAATACATTTTGCAAAATTCTCATAAGCAGAAATTGTTTTTAATAAAAGTAGATAGCAGGGCCTTAGCAAAAAGTCAAGGCCCACTTGCTGTGAGAAATTGTTGTAACCAGGTTATCTTAAATGTTGGCTTCTAGTTTTTCTTAGCTAAAGGTTAGATTTCATTGTTGTAGATTGTCTCGTTTGGGGAATAATGAAATACTGGTACACTCCTAATAGACTGACTGAAATAACATACTGCTGGGTTTCCTTGAGGTGAAATTGGACAATGCAAAAGGCTCTTCCAGCTGCCCTAAGCGATGGGAAGAAAGTTATCTCTTGATTATCATTTTGAATTTCAGTGATCCCAAGCCTCTGATCAAGGGCTCCCAAACAGAGAGCAGAGCTGAAGCAAGTAAAAAATTTAGGGTCTTCAGAGTTTGTTTATTATATGAAAGAATAGTTTTAAAAATCAGTACTTTGCATAAGGGCATCATACCTTAAGCCCACGTAACTTCTGCGTGCTGTTGTTCATTTTGGGTATTGTTAGTCTAGATATACCTCAGTCAGTCATTTAATCATTTATACCTTTGGACTTCTGTAGCTGCAAAGCATAGAAGTATTTTTAAATGAGAATTTAGACTTTGCTGTCTGTCATATTATGGAAGATCACAAATGGAGGATGGTGGAAGAAGCTTTTAAGTGGTCAGGATTCTGAAGGGAAAATTTTCATGTCTACAATACCTATAAGATGAGAAGAACACTTGAAGTATTTTGAGGAATTAGAAATATGAGAAATGCAATCATAGGAGAATGTTAGAATCAATTTGAGATAAATCTGTCAGATACCAAGAAAATTTTCCTGTAGGCTTTTGGCTGTGTTGTATGGCCATTACTTAATGAAAACTTTGTAATTGTTGAAAAAGGGAATGACTTTTTTTTTTTCTTTTGAAGACTCATTTCTACATTTTGTGGGGGGGAAACTGGAAAACTTTAGGCTCTTCCTTAGAAACTTGAATAATTGTTTGACTTTCACTGGATTGTTCATTTTATCTGAAAATCTATAGAAAGAAGAACTTGCATTTCCACACATTTCTAGTTCCTGGCTTACATAGTTCTCTGGGGACCACAGAACTTTCTAACTTCTTGTTTTAAGAGAAATGTAAGCAGTGAATATAAATTCTGGATTAAATTAATCTCAGACCCAAGTGGGAATAGCATGGGCAGACATGCTACAGCTCAGGCTTCCAGTGCCTTTGTTAAGTGGGATTCCAGATACTTCATTCAGGGCCAGTCCTGAGTATTGACTGCCAGTTTTTAAAACTGTGTAGACAAAGACACAGAACCAAATGGAAAAGACGAATTAGGTCACCCTCTCCAGTTCCATGTCAGGTGCGTTTGTCTCTGCTTTCAGCAGTGCTTGTTGGGTCAGCTTAAGGCCGTGCCATTGCTGGGAAGGTGCACACATATTTTCCTCAATACATAAACTGACACACCATTAGTCTTAAGAGGTCTGTATGAAAATTACTTAATGTTCTCCCAAAAGGAGTTGATGCACAGAGCTTGAATCCTGAAGGATGAAGAACTTAGTTCCGCTGAAATTACACTGTTGAAAGTAAAGTGATCTTACTGTTGCAGCAGGGGACTCTCCCTTTCCTGTCAAGAAAACAACTGCTGAATGTTAAAACACACCTAGGCTGCAGTGAGTCATACTGTGGACTTTGGAATGACTGATTATACTTCAAATAGTCAAGAAGTCTTAAATACCAATTTGCTAGACGATTAAAACAGGCAGTCATTTGTGAGTAGAAGCTTTATTGAAAGGTCTGAGCCCACACGGATCATCTGTGCTGTCAGACACTTCAGAACATTTGATATGTTTAAATTCACGTTTAAGTTATATCGAGGGAATATGTTGGTCTGAGGTGCCTCACCAACTTTCATCTTTGCTTTTTGACTGCAGTTAGGGTGGAAACCATTTCTCTGTATGCTGCTTGTAGATGTTTTTTCTCATACTGGGTCTGGATGGACCCTCAGAAATACTTGAGACTGAATGATGTTTCCAGGTATTTTGTGTCTGCAGCCGTGGATGAATTTGTGGAGCCTCACAAGTGCACTTCACATAGTGTGCCTGTGGGATGCAAGCTGCTCGTTTAGATGAGACTCCGATATTGAATCCATGTTAAGGGTGGTGAGTTAACTTGCTAAAAGAAGTGTTGACATGGACTCTGTGTATGTGCATTATTTTTAAGGAACCTTGTCTCAAAATAGGTTTATTTCGAAACAGTTTCTCCACTTGCATGTGACTTTCTGGTTCTGTGGGCTTTGGCCGATAAGTGTGTGGTACAATGTTAAGTAGCCAGTTACTTGCTGTCACCCAGGTAACATCTGATCTCCTGGTGACCTTCAGTGCTCCTTAAAAAACAAAACAAAAAACCCAACAAAATAACAACAACCCCCCAAAAAAAAAAAACTAGGGGGGAAAAAAAAAAACCCAAGCACTTTAGAGCTCAAAATAGGGAACATTCTGTGTTGGTTCAGGAAGGGAAGGAACATCTAGGAAACAACAATAAAACTCAGTCTAGTTCCTGTAGGGCCTGTGATAATCAGTACCCTGTGGGATAGCAGCACCTTCTCTGCTGGCAGGTCTGAGAAAACTTGGACAGCAAAGAGCTGCTGAGCAGAAAATCAACCTGGTTTTTTTTTTTCATACAATTGAACTTTTTCCATTACATAGTGAGGAGGAATATAATTTTTTTAACATTATATGCATTGATATTTATTAGTTTGTTCTTCTGTTAAAAAAAAGCTTAATACTATTGGATTATGTTTTCTCTAGATGCTTTCTGTCTCGTGTAAATTCAAGTCCAGTGAAAGATACTGTATAAAGTTACTAAAACCTGCAAATACCAAATACTTCCCACAAACTGTTAGGATGTTTGCTTTTAAAAATAGCCTTTAACATTGTATTCCCAAAGGATAAAGGTGGTGTTGAAATAAGGTGTTTTAAACAACTTGAAGTAAAATTAAGATATATGGGCTCAAGAACATTGCTGAAAACAGTCTCACTTGAAAATCAAATTTTATATAACATAGACTTTATTTAAAAACTTCTATGCCAGCCATTTTGGACATTGACATGCTCCTCTTTGCTAAATACAGTGCAGCATCTTAACCAGTTTATACTTACGGGGGCAAACTTTTGGAGAGCACTGCTGCTTCTGATGGTTGCTTTTACATTTACTTTTTTCCTTCTGGTGTAGTAAAAGTAAATGATAAACTGTACTGGGTGAGAAATGCAAATGACAAGGTACATCAGTCTTTTAATAGCATAACATTAAATACTTTGGTGCTGGTGATGTGACCGAAACATGTGGTAGGTGTTGACATCTGAGTGATGGTGACATTGTAAATATTTTGGTTTACTTCACTTTACTACAGTGAGAACTTGTGTCAGTACCTTTAGCTTGCCTTGAAAATTGGCCTCAAACTACTTGGCATGAGTAGATATCTCTGGAGCTGACCTGGTTCTTGTTCATCCTCTGGAATTGAACAGTTAAATGTGAAGAATAATCCACTAGCTAGTGGTATTGGAATATATGAGGAGACTTCTACTCATGCGTTTGCTTTTCTTACTGAAGTCCCAGTTCTAAATGGCACAAGTGCTGTAGGCAGCTAAAAGGTCAGTTTGGTATTCAAGATGGTTTTTTTCCAAACTCATCTTTGCTGTTGAGTTTTTTTTGTAGCAGGATATGTGGGAAGAGACGACACATATTTTCTGCCACTTGAACCTACCCTATGGTTGTACAGAAAGTAGTGTACACTGTGGTTGAACTTAATGTCTCAATCAGTCTTGCCTTTTAAAATATATTTAGATGGGGAGAAGGTGATGGGACTTTCTGTTTTGTTGTCAGCTTTTTAAAGAAGGTGTTGCCCTGAAAACAGCAGAAAGCATATGTGGAGTGGGACTAGAACATGAATGCAGGGGAGGTGTGTGCAGTGGATTGTAAGGAGAGGCTGGCTGGATGCACACACCACAAATAATTATGAAGGAGCTGCTTTATCTGTGTCAGACACTTCAAGTAACAATATGGCTGACATACTCCTTCAGGGCTTCCTTTTCATAAAGGTGAAATAATGGGGAAGTGATGAGAGCAGACATATTGACTTATTATTTCTGACTTGGGTTAATTGCAGTGGTCAGTGAACACCGTGTGTTCAATCCTTGATCCTGCCTAAACAGAGGAGAAAAGGGACTGAGAGAGGACAGTTACTCAGTTGGGAAAGAACAAAGTAGAACTAGAGAAAGATCCAAAAAGGCCACTAAAATGGAACTTTCATTTTGCTTGTAGAGGAATAAGTCTGCCAATGGAGAGAAAAAGAAAAAAAATTAATTTTCAGCTTTAAGGGGGGAAGAAGTAAATTGCTGCCAGGCTCCTAGCCTGCTCCCCATGGCTTCTTCAGGCAGCTGGAGATCTGTCCAGGGATCGGTAGTCCTTTGTTGCTGGCATCTCTATAATAGATAAATAAATAAGCCTGCTTTCTGTAGGAGGGAAAAAGAATATCATATATGAGATTATGATGCTGTTAGGATGACAAGAGCGTTAGCGCATTGTGAAGGTAGAAATAAATTGAGATGGATGAGCAGCACTAATGAGAAGTAGGGTGGGGAAATCCTGTCGTGGTATAGGAGGACCAGCACACTGCGTGAGAGTAACATGTCAGTGTGGGGGAAGCAGCAGCAGCAGCTACCAACCCAGACTGTCACACTGCAAACCTCTTGTAATGCAACTGCAGTGGGACATGAAGGGTCTGGCCTGAGAGAGAACTTTGATTCCTGTGTCTTCATAGCGCTCGTGGTTCTGAGAGTCACCTCCCAACAGGGCAGGGCAACGGCTTGAACGTGGTGTGGCTTTCAGGGCAGCATCTGAGGTATGTTTGGTGTTGGACAGCACATAATTGCTGGTTGTTCAGGGCCTGGTGATGGCAGCAGTTGCAGTTCTTAAGTGATGGTGGCAGCTGTATTTTGATACATAAAAGGGATGGGTGGGTTTGCAGTACTTGAACATGGATGGTAGTCTACTGTATTGACTGACCTCATCCCAGAGTCATACCTGTGGCAGTGCTTGTCTCTCCCTAGGTGAAGTTATCATGAAAATTTCAAGATTGTCTGAGGTCTGCTTCATTGCTTTGGCTGCCTGCGTTCATTTTACTTAATATCAGCTGATGTTTAAAATAAGGATTCCTGGCTGATTGCTGTCTGATAGAAAGGTAAAAAAGCCCAAGTGGGGGAAGATAAGGGAACAGATGTAGGAAATCTTGAGTTTTCCTGGCTGTTAATGACTCACAATATTGTAAAGTAAATCATTTGGCTTATTGTGCTGTCTGCTCTCACTGCCCCGCCAACATTGTGTCTGTTAGAGGAAGGTGCCTTCCAAGAAATGATGATGATATCCTGAGATGAATGTCTCACAAAATATACCAAATACGTTATTGATTTGAAAGATAAAGCCTGGCCTGATAAATAATTAGCTTCACTCAAAATCTGTTTGGATTCTCTTCTAACCTGTGTGATTCATAACTGAGATCTTGTTCCATCTAAGGCTATTAAAACACCAAAACCGGATATGTAAAGTTCAGAACGAGAATGTTCCACCCTGGCTGACAGAGGCACAGGTCTCCTTCTTATCATGTGTCGTGTAAGGATTAGGAGGCCCTCAAGATGAACTGGGAGTGGGAGCTGCTGGGCAGCTCAGCTTCTCCGGGCAAGGAGTACCTAGGAAATAACCGACTCTGCTGTCTGAAAAACTACAGTTCACTCTCAGCATCCACTTTTTTTGTGTAAGTTTCTGAGAAATCTGCACAGAACCACTGGTTTTCAGACCTGCCTAGTGAAGTCAACACTTTCAGGGTGCATTGACACACAGGCTGCAGTGATGCTTGTTTGTGGTAGGGCTGGGACCATGGCAAAATCCTTTTATGTTCCTGGAAGAAGTGTGTGGCCTACCCCGTCTGGGGCAGAAAAAAAAGTGGGCATTAATGCTCTGATTTTCAGGTTCAGCTTAAATTGGACACAGTAAAACTTTCCCGTAAATGTTCTTCAGTGTACACCAGATTCCAAGGGTTTAGTATTTTTAAGTCATAACCAAGTCAGATCAGTTATGCACAATACTGTAGTGTTAGAGCTACCTCTAAAGACAGAATTTTGCAGTAAGATGAGTAATATTTTTGTGTGCTAAGTTTACAATAATTTTTTTTTTTTTGGAAGTCATGAAAGAAAAATGCCTGTTTGTTCCCTTGTTAATTTAGTTGTAATATCTTTAAAAATTTCATTTCAACATTTAAAAGATGAATCAAGGATATGGTTTTCCCAAACACCTGGTTTAAAATGCTGCACAGTATCTTTCCTGCTTGTCTGGTCAGTGCTCCTTACACTGTGGCATAGTTTTTCATAGCTAGTCTGAGCACACGGATGAATCATGTCTCTGCTGCTTAACACAGTCCCAGCTGTAGGATGGCCTTCAGACGTTCAAACACGAGGCATTTAAGGAGCCTTTCTAAACATAGTTGTATTTTGTGTCACGTTTCATCATTCTGGGCAGTTTCCTGTAAAATCAGACTTTGATGTTACACTTGAAGTTACTGGGCTGTTGTCTCTGAGACTTTGAAAGTGGTTTGTGTAGTGTTGTGCTTTTGTGGCTGACATGGACATTGTCATAGAAGAAAGGCATCAGGAAAACACTGAGCCAAAATGTAAAGTTCTTTTCATTGCAAAAACCTGTAGGATAGGAATAACTCATTCTAATATGGAATGACTCATGCACAGTAACAGTGTTAATATGGGGTTGTATTACCCATCTGCCTACTACCTCTTAACTCTTGTTTTGAAACATACCTAAGGTTTTGGCTGCATTTTCCATAACACCAGTGAGCTTTACTATTTCTATATGCTTGCTCAAGCCCTTGCATACTTACTTGACTGTGTTAAGCTGTTACACAAGTTCCTCACTTAGCCCTTTGCCAAACTAGCCAGTGTCTAGGCTTTGTCAGTGTTTTTGTAGCCTTACAGAAACTCCTAAAAATGTCTGTCTCCGATTTGGTAGGTGCCAAGGGTATGTCAGGCTTGGTATCCTCTTATCCTCCCACTGTTTTCTCTAGGGTGATATCAAGGGTAGTTGTAACTCTGTACTGTTCCTTAATGCCTCTGTGGGGATCTCTGGGGGAGCTTATCTGGGTGCTGTGTGCAGTGTTACATCCATGGCACGCACGCAGTGTGGATGCAGAAATGCTTTTTTCACCCAGCTGGAAGTTCCGTGTTACAAGTGTCTGTTTAAAATAGTCACCAACACCTCGAGTGGACTTGGAATGAGTAACTGCTTTCAGCTGGACTGTTCTGCTCCCATTGATTATTAAAGGAAGTAGTAATGGTTTGGTGGTGTGCATAGGGAGTAGGCTTGTGACTGAAATTAGCTTGTTTTGATTATAGTGCTGTAGTAGCCAATTAAAGTGCTAAGGATTTTTGTGCTGAAAGCTTACAGTTCCTTAAATGTTTCCTTTGTAACTGCCTCAAGAATTTGGATACATGTTCCTGTAGCAAAAATGATAATTAACTAGCCAGGTGTAAGCTATGGAAACTTTCTGATCCTTTTATGACCTGTTTACTTTCCAAGTAAGTGAATGTAGATCTTTATCACTTAAATTCTAGTATGATGCTGCTCTGAGTATTGCAAGGTTTCCTTGAGTCTATTGGAACTTGCATCTTTTGTCAACTCTGGAGAACGTGTGTGGTTGTGGTAATGAGTTGTGTTTAGGGACAGGGTCAGCCAGAAGCTGCTCTCCTTGTCAGTTCCCAGAACTACCCTGTTTGCTGGGGAAAAGTCCTGTACCTCATCTCTCCTTTGCCTTCACCCCTACCTTGGAAGGACTAGGAGTTCTTACCTTGCAGCCTTGGAGAGAGACTTACCTTCTCTTGCTGGAGGCTTGTAAACCTTTTCTTGCCCTTCTGATGATCGGGTAGGAGAGCTGTGAGCAAGGGAAGTAATGTTAGCATAGCTCAAGGTGTGCTGGAGAGCACTGTATAGCTCTTCCCATTCCAGGCAGTGGCAGGGCACATATGAGGGATGCCTCCCAGCTATGCTGGAGGAGGTGTTACTTTACAGCCTTGCAAAGAGCTGGTTCAGTTTGAAGCTGACTGTCGGCTGGATGGGTTCGAATCCTTGACTCTCTGTGGAAGGTGGACTGGAGATTCCTTATCACACACAAGTCTAATAAATGCAATTTACGCAAAAAATAGAGTCGTTTTTTTTCCTGTGAAGTGGAAATAAAGTCTTATTTATAAGTATCTTTGAAACTTTCTGTATAGTGTTTCATTTTTCCAGTAAAAGCTTACCCGTTTGAAGTGTTTTAGAAATGAGAAGTGTATATCCTGAAACTAAACTTGGTTCTGAAACTGTACTCCAGGTAAACCTTTTCTTGTTACGTTTTTTGCAGTCTGATCAGATGGTTGATTGTTCACCTTAATGTAGTCTTTAGCTTTGTGCTTTTACACAGTTTGTTGAAATTAGTGTGCCTCTGTCTAAAATGCTCTTAAAACTCCTTTTTGCCTTGTAGCAATCATTGGAGTCCATTCAGGCTTCCTGGAGAGAAGATTGAACTTAGTTGCAATGGCGTTGTGATATGTCAATGTCTATTTTGTTGTTGTTTCAGGAGCTGTTGGACAAATATTTAATAGCTAATGCAACCAATCCAGAGAGCAAGGTATTCTACCTGAAGATGAAGGGAGACTACTTCCGATACCTTGCTGAAGTTGCCTGTGGTGATGACAGGAAACGTAAGTACCTTGTGGTCTCAGGTTTTTCACAGCATAGGAACTCTGGTCTGTGAGCAAAGGAACAGTAGATGTACAGACTCTGGATTCCCTGAGTTAGCTGTGTTTCAGCTGGAAACCTCCAGTGTTCATACACACAGAGAGTGACACTCTGAATAGACCTTAAGCATAGTATGCCAGGGAGTTTTAGCTGGTGTTCTGTCATCTACCCAAAATTTCTGAGTAGTTGTTCCATAATGCTTATTTAAAGCTTCTGGAAAACAATGTAGGTGAAGGTGTGCTAACATATTTGATGTTGTTTGTTTGTAATTCTTTGCTAAAATACAGTTGGTGGGGGAGAGTAAACAGATCTCTGTAAGATTTTGTACTCCATGATGGAGTCCTGTTGGTCTACAAATTTTAACCATGTCACTGTGAAGCAGACTTCATTGCAGTCACCTAAATTTATAAAGAGGCAACAAAATCACTAGGTTGGTACACTAGCCAGAAAGCATAAGCTGCACTCTTAAATGACTGATTTTCATGGAGATGATACTGTCCCTGTAATTTTAGTTTGTGCTGTTGGATCCAGCAGAAAAGGCCTGGCAATTGCCACTTGATACTGGGCATCCTGAGAATGTGGAACATTCCTAGACATTAGAACATGGGTGGTTGTAAGTACGTCAGGAGCCTCTTCTGGGGTAGAATTTAATTCTCTATTCAGAGGATGTATTGAATTAATTACTAGAACTGTCTTGCAAGGTGCCCAGATACTGTTGTGATGTTAAAAACTCATGGTATGGCATAAGCCAGTGATGCGTTTCTACATAACAAACTAAAATTAGTCCTTGAGTAATGCTGTGACACAAAGGAGAGGGATTGTTGGAGCCGGTGGAGCGCTGCAGGGACTGTCCCTTGGGTTGGGTCTCACAGCATTGGCTGGTTGAAACTGATTGCATTGCAAAGCACTTAAACAAAGGCTTCATTGGTCTCCTTGTATTGTAGGAGCTTTTAAGTTGAGAGATGAAAACCCACAAAATGGAGTAGCAGAGAAAACCTGTCTTTGGCTTTCACAAAGTTCATCTGATATTTTGTATCTCAAGCAACAGTTAAAAATCTGGGCTTGTCTGAGCAGAGAAATACCAGCTTTTCTTGGCTAAAGTGACTGCATTTAAATGACATGCACACTGATATGGGTGCTTACAGTGGGAGAGAGATTGACTGATATAACCTTACTAGCAGATGGTGGTGGTGTTCAGCTGGGAAGTTACAGCTTGTGTATCACCATGCAGACGTTTTGTGCTTGACTTCTTGCAAACTTTAAGGAGTTTCACTTTAAGCTTTTCTGATGTTCTGCCTCTAAGCATCTGTTTATTTTCTCAGCTTCAAATATATTTCATGTACTTACAAGGTAATTTATTTCCTGGATTTGCTAGGAGTTTTTTGCCTTTTTTTACCTGTTCTCAACAGATTAATAGTCCATTAGTACTCATTACAGTGTAAATACAGGAAAACCCAAATCTGTTTTGACTCTTTTGAATACTTATTAGATTTTACTTACCAAACTCTTTTACCAGCATTTTCTAGAGCAGCTGCAGTTTTAGCTCCTCCAGAGAGCTCTATTTTGAGCTCTGGCAATGGCTTTCTTTTTCTGCAGTCTCCTTCCTTTCTGCAAAATGTTTAGGGTGGCTGTTGGCCCTTTGGTTGTCTATGGAAGTGAATCTGGAATAGGCTATAGGTAGCATTCCTGCAGTACTCTCTGGCCTGGTAACCTCTTTTCTCTGTGGTATTTATCGCAGTTATTTTGGGCACAGCCTCGGGTTTTTTATCTTGACCTCTACACCCAGTTTTTGGAGGCAGACTTTCATTTTTTTCAGGAACATGCCATACATGCCTTCCAAACTTCCTCAAGAAGTCATGCTTCACACACAGTAGCCTTCTTTACTCTGCACACCCGACTCACATGAGCATGTCCATCATGTGCAAGGAGTGAAGTAGAAGTTCTGTAGGAAAAGTAATGCACAAATGCTTTTTTTTCCCACCTGAAGTATCAAAGGCCACTGAGGTAATACAGTAATCTTGATTATTTGTATTTACCAGGTTCTATGTGTTTATNGAATACCTTTGCTCTGTAGTAGCTTAATTTGCTCCTTGTGTTTCAGCAGCTGTACTTAAAATGGGTGTAAAATCATTACCTGGAATAAAGTGCAGTGTTTTGCTAAGAGCAGTTCAGTCCCCTTCTAATGGAGTACTTTACATGGTCACATCTTGGAAAAAAAAATTAAACAAAAACAACCCCCCAAAACACTTAAAATTTGTTATTCTTTTACAGAAACAATAGAAAACTCACAGGGAGCTTATCAGGAGGCATTTGATATCAGCAAGAAGGAGATGCAGCCAACACATCCAATTCGCTTGGGTCTAGCTCTTAACTTCTCTGTATTTTATTATGAGATTCTCAACAATCCCGAGCTTGCCTGCACACTGGCAAAGACAGTAAGTTACTTTTTTTTCTTTTCTATATGACTGCAGGGACAGTAGAGGAGAGTTTATGCTTAAAACAGTATGAATTATTATTTCCGAGAGTTTATGCAGGAAATTATCTATTTATGTTTCTGGTTTCCAAGCTCATAATTAGTGGGATTAAAGGAGTTCAAGCAGGCTGTATTTAGAGTGTGACTTAAATTTTCAGCAACATGGCAAGCTTTTATTATGCCTTTATTATGGTTTTATTTCAAATAGAGCAATTCAGGTCATTAACTTCTAATGTTGCCCTTTTTTTTAAGCTACCTTGCTGATAGGTTTAGCTTCTACTTGCTTAATGATAGTTAATAGAAAGGCTAAAGATGGTTTAATTATTCCAGGCATTTGATGAGGCTATTGCAGAACTTGATACACTGAACGAAGACTCATACAAAGACAGTACTCTCATCATGCAGTTGCTTAGAGACAACCTAACAGTAAGTTGCCTTTTTATGTGCTATCTGGTTCTGTAACCGTGTGTTTGATTAGTTAGACTGAATTTGTGATTAACAAAGCCTTTCTTTCACTCTAGTGCAAAGCATAGCACTGACTCAGGCTGTTTACCTATGATACCTTTTCATAACTTAGTTTTAATGTTGCTGTCAACTTACATGTTGTTCATGCTGTGTAATCTGGAATAACAGCTTGAGTAGCTCACATTCTTCCTGGTTTGATGGCCTTCTCAGTGGAAGGGAGAAGGGGCATTCAGCTAACCTAATGTACAAGATGAGGCAAGGAGTTAAACCACAATAATCCATGATCTGTCAGGGATTCATCTTCAAACTTTTTTGATGACTACCTCAAAACAAAAAGTTTTTCCTGTTGTACATCCAGTGTAGCTTGCTTGATTCATTGTCCTGATTTTCTTTTAAAAGAACTGAAATTTCAATGTATTAAGAATAAAATCAGTTGATGTTTGAGTATGTTATTGTAATGATTAACTATTTAAGAAAAGTGCCTAATGGAACAACTAGGTTCTATTAAAATAGGAAACTAAGACAATTTTTCAAGGAATATCCTCTCTGGATATTCACTGTATTTAAAATTATAGCAGCATTTGTTATTTTGCAGTACTCCTTCAGTAGAAATGTCTGTTGTTAGCAGTATGAAGTGCTTAGCTTCGATAACCAAAATGGCAGTTTACACTTCCAGGATTCAGACTGGTGTGTTTGAAATGGAAGTTACCTGTGAAGCTGCTGTTCAGGCTTGTAGAATGCCCTGGGATCGATTTAAACACAAAAGCTAGAGCTGTTTAGAAGAGTTTGCTCTGCCCCTCTACCTGAGGGCATAGCTGGTTGGGCATAGCTGGTTGTGCCCTGAGCACAGGGAGCTCTTTCCGGTTACCTCTCTCCCAGCAAGTACCGAAGCCAGGGCTGTGCAGTGCCAGTGCACTGGTACTTTGTAGAGATCCTTAAGTCTAATTCATTACCATTTCCATACAGTTGTCACTTTTTGGAATTCCAGCTGTGCTTCTGAAAGCTGATATCGTTTTTCTCTTCTTTCTAGTTATGGACATCAGACAGTGCAGGAGAAGAATGTGATGCTGCAGAAGGTGCAGAAAACTAAACTGCACGTGGGGCGTCATTCTCCCTTTCCTTCTCAAGAAACCTTTTTACACGTCTCCATTCCTTATAGCTCCACTTGGATTTCCTATAGCAAAGAAAACCCATCCATGTGTATGGAAATCAATTTATAGTCCTTTCACACTGCAGCTTTGGGAAAACTCCATTCCTTGATTTGTGTTTGTCCTGGCCTTCCTGGTGTGCGGTTACTGCTGTAGAAAAGTATTAATAGCTTCATTTCATATAAACATAAGTAACTTCCAAACACTTATGTAGCGGACTAAAGTGTACCTGGTATTTAAAAACAAATCTGAACCAGTTCCTGCCAGTTGACTGTGTTTTGTATTACAGTAAGATATGAAAATGTAGTTAATTGCAACTAAAGAGTGTTCCACATAGCATTTAATTCTCCACATTCCCTTCTTATTCTGCAGGGTTTCCTTTCCATAATTGACTTTCACATGCTACTGTGTATTCATTTCAGTAGGAATATGGAAGTACTGGGCCAGATCAAGTTGAGCATTTAAAGTTTGGAAAATCATAAATTGAGTTGCTTCCCGTATCATGTAATACAGAAACTTGTGTGTTCGAAAACAGGGGCTTCTCTTAATCTTCAGTTGCTGCTGTTTAAGTTGATATCCCTTCCCAATAAAAGTTCACTTACACTCCTGCCTTTGTAGTTCTGGTATTCACTTTACTATGTATTAGAAGCAGCATGTTACTGCTGGAGTACAGGCAGTGCTTTTTGGCAGACTGAAGTGCATGTCATTTCTTAATACACTGGAATGGGAAAACCAATTGAAGTTCACATGTCCAAGTATAAAATTTAGTACTTTTCCATGCAGGTTTGTGCACATGTGAGAAGGTGTCAAGTTTGTCCAGTGATTGTTAGAGAGTTTGGACCACTATTGTGTGTTGCTAATCATTGATTGTAGTCCCAAAAAAGCCTTGTGAAAATGTTATTGCCCTCTGTAACAGCAAAGTAACATGAAATAAAATTACATTTTATAAACCACCTACTGTTGACTTGTAACAATTCCATGTAATAACTTAAGGGCTAAACTTAAATGTAAGTATATCTTGTGCTGGAAATGTCTCTCTCAAATTTATTGCATACTTTTAAAAAGTCTGCTCTTAATTGAACTCATTTTATGAAAATATCTTAGATAACTTTTCATAGTTAACCTGACATGTGGACTTCTTAGTAACTAAATCTACTAGAGGAAATTGCTTTACCTTAATAATGACCTAAGAAAAGAGAGCCAATTTCGTGATAGTCTTTCATGGCTTGCAAATATCCTCATCTAAATTACACCTTCTTTTTTTTTTGGTAATCTATTGAAATTCTCCTCCCTGTTCTCCTGTTGTGTTTTTTCACTGATGGACATCATTACAGTATTCCAGCTACATGTCTAGTAATGCAGAGGAATTTGTTTGGCTCTAGAATGTTAGTTTGTGTGCTGCCACATCATAATATGCTTTCTGTTGTTCTTAGGCTGCTTTTAGTGTTACTGTGTTCCCCCATTTTTGGAGATTTTTGTAATAATATGTTGCTCTGCTATTTTTTTTTTTTCTCTCCTAGGTCACTTAAGTTTTTTTCCTAAACCTCTACCTCTTAGTTTCCCATTTTGGTGGGTTTTTGAAAATATTTAACTCCTATTAGTGTCCTGGCTACACAGGATATGACATTATGAAAAAGGATATATTACTACTCCTTGCAGGCTTTTGATGGTACATTTTCCACCTTCCATGTTTTTGTTCATTCTTTGAGTGTGCACAATGAGTGTTTCTACAATAAAACTGTTCAGATTCTGTGCTTCAATTGACATGCATTACTTTAAAAAAAATTGTATCAATTCCATTTTCTTCATGCAGTCACTTTGAATTGCTGTCAAAGTATTGTGTGGCAGGACTCTACATAAACTCATATGCTTCTTAATCGGTGTTTTGGTTTCGTAATTTCTTACCCTCCCCTCTGCATTTCTTATTGATCCCTTATTTGTTTCATAAAGGTTTCTAGCTCCTAAATGCTGCCATTCTTTAGTAAAGCTGTTTGGGTACTGAAATGTAGCAGCTTTTTCTGCCCATTTAAGACTTTGCTTTCTTTGCTGTCTCTGGCTGCTGTCTTAGCTTGTGCTACATTGTCAGCTAACGCTGTTCTCTTCTTTCCTTTCTTTTGCACCTTATCAAGGGAGTTGTCAATTTTCCTTACAGGAACAGGATCTGGGCCTTGTATCTAGATTATAGCTTAATTTATTAAATGCTCTTTTTGATGTTTATCAAGCTGGGCAAATTCTAGCTGCCTCTCGTTTGTTGCATGTACGTTTTACAAAAGGAGTCTTGAAACTGCAGTATCAGCATATGAATTTAAATAATAACAAATGCAGCAGCATCTCATAGTGTTACTTCTAGAATTCTGCCAAATATTTGTATTGTTTTGAAGGAGGGAGGTAATGAAACATGTAGGGGAATGGGATGATAGTACCAAAAAAAGAGATGAACTGTAATTCCCTAAATGACTTTGCCTAGCCTTTCCCTCCTGGGTAAACTCCTTTATTAGTACAATACCCAGACAAATTAGGCACATTCATCTGGTATTATGGTTTCCAGCTCCAGGAGGTAATTTGCAACAGGTTTGGATCCTGCCCCACAGCACGTAAGGACCTGCCCCACAGCTTAGAAACACTGCACAGACTAATGCTGCAGATTCTGAACTCTGCATCTTCGCAAGCCAGACACACAACTGACAGTGCGATCTAAGGCACTCAGTCAAACAATAGCATATTGTTAGAGTAAGGATGGGATTTTCATATGTTGAACATGGTTGTAAAAGTAAATCCTGTGGGGCACAGTTACTGCTGCATCACTACAGTAAATTTCACAGTACTGCGTTAATCATCTCAACTCCCTTCTTAGTATTTTCAGACTATTAAATAAAAACAAATTCTCACTTTTCTGCCATATGAGTGATGGTGGTAGAGATGGTAGTTCATGCTAAGCCACTTCTGAGGTATTTCTGTTATAACTCAGCAAAACCTGGGGTTTGTACTTGATTTCTCAGGATCTTTGTTAAAATGAGTAATGTCAGCAAAGAGTTCTCTCCAAGTCTCGTTGCAGTATTCGCTATGATAGCCGGCTACTTGTTACACCAGGAGCCACGTTCATTTATGATGCTGTAAAACAAACAGAGCACTCGCTCCTTCCCACATTTCTTTGTTCTGTGCAGTACAAAGGAATGTGGGGAGACCACACTTAAGTTTGGGTTTGTGGGAGTGTTTTGTTTGGAGTTTCTTGGGGGGCTTTTTCTTTTGTATTTTGGGGGGTGGGGATTGAAGGCTTTTGCCATAAACACACCAAAGAGCAAAAAAAAAAGCCAGCAGAAATGTTGATTTGGGTAACCAGAATTGACACGAGCATACAAAATACACTGTTTAAGTTTAGTGTGCTTTTCAAAGTAATAGCCTAAACACATCAGAATGGGTCTGATGGCACCTAAAATTATCATTCTTAGCAAACCAAGCGGGTAAATGGGGCAATAAATCATCATATACAGGAAAAGGACACACTTGGATTAATTTATTCCTAACATTACTGGAAGACTACAACTTTGAGATCCCAGTTGTACAGCTGAAATCCCAGACTTGTGTAACAAGAACTAACTGCCCTCTTTTGTGCAAGTGTGGCTAGATGACACGGCTGCTGAAAGCTCCAGCAATTACAGCTTGGCCAGCTTTCAGATGAATAAAATGCCAGTGTGGGAAGGGTGAAATGTTAGTACCAGCTTTGGATTACTGCCATGATATTTTCCACTATGAAGACTCCAACTTCCTAGAGGGAATGCTTTGTTGTCTTCTGCCAGAATCCTTAAATCGACAAATATTGACAATTACATCTGATTATAAAAGTGTAGCCTGAAACTATGTCATTAAGTATTTTAAAACATCTGTATATGCAAACTTTTTAAGGGGAGTTTGTCTGTAGTGCAGGATCTGTGAATTGACATCAGTGTAAGAATCCCTGAGCGGAGATTCTGTAAATGCCATTGGAAGTAGCTCATAAGCTCTTTTATTGCGAATTATATTCTCAGTTGTCCAATCTCTTTGCTTAGTTATATCCTCATTCCTGCTGTTGTTGTCATTGTAAAATCCCTCTCCTTTGGAAACAGAGTTCGTAAAACCTGTTTGGGGGGAGAAAGGTGGGGCTTCTTTAGGCCTTGGCTTCAAATCACATATGGCTGCTGATCTTGTTATTGCTGAGCAGATGCTGGGTATTTCCAGTTTGTTGTAAATCTGTTGGAAACAATGAAAGGGGCTCGTTACAGCCCTGTAAGAAGGAGGAAAAGGAGAGGGAGAAGAGATATTTGTTTCTATGCTCTGAATTACTTAAATTGTGCTCCCCAAGGAAATCTGGTGTGTATGACCAGGGAGCAATAGTTTGGTCTCAGCAGTGACAGCAGTAACTACTGAAACTGTACATTATCGCATTCTTCACATAACTCAAGTCTTCCAAAGAGATTTTGTGTGAGTGTTAGAGATACTGAAGCCTCTGTAGTAATGGATGCATGAATTAGCCTGGTGAAATTTAAAAATTACATGCATTTCTATTCAGAGAACAAATTATGCCAACATGAACTGGCAGGCAACAATGCTTTGGGGCTGTTTTATAAAATGGCAGAGTCAAGGTTTTGCCACTCTCACCCTTTCTGAAAAATCCAGACTCATATAAAAAGCTTCTTTTGCTGTGTTAGCATAATTTTGTTGATTTTATTGTATAGGTGACTTAAATTCTATTCATACAGCTAATTTGATCAGAATACATGATCTGAACAAGATCATGCTATATGATTTAAAAGGTTTCAGTAGTTGGTGAACTTCATTCATGACTTAATTCACCTCTTAATGTTAGAACTAATCAGTTTAAATACAGGACCTTGAGAATATAATTCAATTTTCATAGATCAGGTCTTCAAGTAGGATTCACGCAGACACAGAATAGATACCCACGTGGGGGGGCCTTCAAAGTGTAGTTATTTGTTACTACATAGCCATGCCAAAATGCTTTAAATAAATGTTAGTTCTCACTAAGCATTGTGTCAAGTGGAAACTCTCATGCCAGTTTATTGCTGTCAGTGGGAGGAACAGGAGGAAGCTCTCAAGAAGTAGCTGAGCGTCACTGGAGAAGTTTGTGTACGGTGGGATCCCAGCCAGGGGCAACTGAAATGAGTCCATGTTTTTGCTGTTAGATTTTGTCCCTTCCCCCAATTTATATCCCATCTGAGGCAGTTTAAATAATGCTCAGTGGAAGACAGTTTAATAATGCTCAGTGGTTTTTGCTAGGTCCACTCAAATTACTTACCAGCCTAGTTCAGAACTACTCTGCTGTGAAACTTCTGTTCCTACACGTGTTTCTAATGGTCTGGTTACTCTCCTGCTCTGCTCTACTCGAGCTGTCTTTGCCCACCCCTTCCTTTCTACCCTGTCCTTCCAAGGATCTGGAGCAAGGGCTGTGCATGCTAGATGGCCAGTGAAGAGACACTGTTCTCGAAAGCACAAATGGTTCTCATCTCTTGCACCTTGCAAATACTTGCAGGAGGGGATGGTCTCTGCACCCAGGTGCTGCAAGGTGTGTAGGATCCCAGAGGGGAGGAGATACAGTAAGATCATCACCACTGAAAGTGCATTTTAAGGCAGGAGAATAAAAAAAGAGTCCGTAGATCAGAGTAGTATTGAATGCAAACTGTCTCTTATTATTATCTCCAGAGTGGAAAGAACTTAAAGTATCTTGTCACTTAAAAGAGGGATGTGTGGATGCTCAGAAGCATGAAGGTCTGTTCTGTGGTCAGGGCTGATAAAAGATGCTTATAGCTCTGTTTATGTGCTGCTCCATTCTTCTGCAAGCAGCAAGACAGTTACATGCTGTTCTGTACCAAGAGCACATGGTCACCTCTAGTGGAGCTGTGGAATGTGGTTGAAAACCAGCAACTTTGATAAATAACAACAACAAAAAAATTAAATTGTAGAAATAATAATATAAATTGTTCCTATGGAGAATAAAACCTTAAATGTGCCAGCCTAACCAATTGAAGACTTTTGCTTCAAAGTGGGACAACTTATGCTGTGGTTTATGTACTTAAAATAAGTCTGGAGGAGACTCCCTAGATCATCACATCCCACTCATTGCCATCACAGGCACTATACAGTATGTTTATCCAGGCTTGTATTTAGATTCTTTTCCTCGTTTGGTACTGGAAGCCTGTTCCAGGTCCTTGGCTTGCTGATAGCTAGAAATCCAAATAAGAAGCTTTCTCTTAGCTAGTTTATACCCACTTGTTTTCGTGTCAGTTCTGCCTGATGGCTAAAATCCAGTAAGCATTCTGCTGTCAGCAACTCTGCACAGAGGCATCTTAGATTAATAGATCTGAGTGCTCCAGGAACCTTTTGTGGTATGCAGGGATGGTAGGAGTTGCAGAGCTTCAATATATCTGCAACAGTAATTAGTTTTCAGAGGCAGGTCCTAGTGCTGCACATCCTTTTGCTTAAGGTTTTGCTGATTATAGTGAGGATTCAGTTTATTGATGGTCTGCAATAGTTAGATTTGTATTTTGACAATGATTATTTGGTTGGTAAGGGGGGCAATTTGCTTTGGTGTGTGTCTGCAAAGAATTTATATTGCAAAGGGAAAAAACAGGTGAGGAGGAAGGAATTGCTAGTCTTGTTTTGATTGCCTAATAGAGTGATCTTTAACAACATGAGCATTGACATTTGAAAGGAATAAACATTGTATTTTCTTTCCAAATGGCTGCTCTTTATAAAGGTGGCTCACTTGTTAGTTCACTGTCTTAGAATATAGAAAGGAAATTTTGTTTATCTGTCTGTCTTGATTGATGGGTCAATTGCAAATATTATTTTTGTCCAATTAGAACCATAGAGGAGAAGGATGGATCATTTTTGTCAAAGGCACTTCAATTCTTAAAAGGTGCTCAAGCTTTCCAATGTAACATAATTTTTTTTTTCAGCCAGATACAAACATGGAATCAATATCAGCATCCTGGAACTTCATGTTTTATTCCTTGCCCCTATAAATTTCACTTGTTGAGACAACTAGGCAGGCCCTGCTACTAATTAATAAACCACCAGAATGAAACAGTGCAGTGGGAAAGTAACGGGAAAGAAAACAAATTGACTGTTCAGTGGATTTGTAATACTGCAACATGTTTTGTTTTTCTCTAACAATAGGAAATTGCTACACCCACAAAAGCTCTATAATTTAGTGTGTTCTTCTGTTAGTAACCACATCTTTCCTCATCAAGTGGAATCTAGAAGCCTCTTACTGCAACAAAACCAAGGAAAATTGTCACGTCAGAGCAGATCTAATCATTATTGTTATTACAGTAAAGTTTACACACACAAGCATCCAGAAAAGTCATGTCCCTGGGAACTCACACCTGGCATGCTAACCCTTTCATGACTGATGATTTTTGGGCAACCTTTGGTAACTTCAATGGCTACCTAAAACCATGGGGTAAAGCCCATTTAAATTAACACAAGGTCAAGAGTTATTTGTGTAAAGAAATGAAACATAGTGTGCTCTATGTACTTTAAAAGATAGGGAGGATGATAAGAACTTGGCAATGACTTCAGGGTTTATAGTAGAGATGGAATAACTCTGTCATCTCTTTATAGTCTTGCTGGAGACAAAAGGAAAAGCTATGTGGATTAATTTGAAGTCTTGGTAAGGCAACTATAGAGAGAAACCTGTTTTATTCCTGAACTCTGAAGCACCTGAGAGCACTCTGGAGAAGGAAAAAAGGCATCTTTTACCAAGAAAATCTTATGATTCCTCTGGTGAGACTTAAAATGCAACCATATGCACTTGTACATGAGTTTGCAGTGGCTGTGGTCTTTTCACAAAAGATCTCTTCACAGAAGATCTAGAGAAGACTTTACTCATTTTGTCCTGATGAGCTTGTTTCTGAACTGCTGGGTTTCTGCTGAAGTTCTTTAAATGCTCTTGAATCCTGTCTGGTGAGAATGTTGCTGCAGGGTGAAGTTCAAACAAAATTCTCTAGTGCAGGATGATGGTCTAAAAATGTAATTCCAAGAACTGATGTAGAAAAGTATAAGAATAAGGATGAGAATTTGTTGGCCAAAGAAAATGCTATAGCAAGGCTGAGCAGGGTTTGGAGAATCCCTGCCTAAGTTCAGAAAGTGAATCCTTAAACCAAACCACGTGGCCACATCTGGTAAAATGAAGCAAACAGGTCCTTTGAGAAAGGAGACCAACCTCAGGGAAGTATTTGGATTGCCACTTACTAATGCAAACTATTGAATTTACTCAATGAGCACGGTGATGTAGTGGTAAAAGATGGGGGTTATTCATATTTGCAGGCAGTGTGGAAGTTAATGCTAAAGCTGCTGAAAGGGAAGTAGTTTGCCATTTACTTATGTGTGAGTTCTATCACTGTTTTTCCATTTGTGTTTGCTATTTTTTTTTCCTTAGTAACCAATCCTGCTCTGTAGAGTCTGAGTGCTTGGCCATTCAGATGTTCTGCTGGAGGATGGGGATCAAGGCAGCTGGTTTACCTGCAGTCAGCTAGCACTAGTGCTGAGTCTCCTGATCACAGTCTGCTCAGAGCATCTCGAGTATTGGATGCTTCACTACTTACTGAACTAGTTGTTTGATCTTTTTAGCAGGAAACCTATTGTTTAATTTGTAGAACTGAGTTTAGAAACAATTTACTATCCCAAATATTGCACAATTTTTCTATTAAAAGGTTTTTACTGAGAATAAAATTCTGAGATTTGCTTTTTTTCTTTGAAATTTATTTAAAATTGTTAGCTCTGATTCTCTCATTAAGCATTTTTGGCCAAATAAAAAGTCCTCAAAAGCTCTGGTAGTCATAGCCAAATGGGACTCTGAATTGTATTTCCATCTTACAAAAGACGGCTGGAAAGATAACTGTGTGGGAAGTGATCCGCTGCAGGGAACAGTCATGTCCTGGCAGTGAGGATGGACCAGATGACCTAATTTCTCTTTTCCATTAGAGCTGTCTCTCATTCCCCAACTAGTCATGCAAGCACATGACTAACAAGGATAAAAAAATATGGAAAATATATCTCCCAGTGTAACAAATAAATCCTGTTATTCTTGATTCCATCACCTTGAAAGCATTGATTAATTGAATGTCACAGAGTCCTATATCATTATGTTGGTCTTTTAGATGAAACCCTTAAAGCTAACTTTTCATCTGCTCTGCCTGGAATTCAGAACTGCTTCCTCAGCTGCATGAGACATCTGTTTGATGCAGCTGATGAGTGAATACAAGTGAGATATGAGAACCGCTCAAAGAAGCAGTTGCATAGTCTATGGCCTGTTTTAATAATACCCCATACAACTCATCTACAAGATTTTGGAACTGCAGCACTGTGCTGACTACTTCTACATTATCATACCTTGTATACCTATGGCATGGGCTTGCTGTGCCAAGTCACAGCACTGAGGTCTGCAGAGTTGGTTGGACTGGCCTTCAGATGGCTTTTTTGCTGCTGTCTCTAAATCAGCCATGACCTGGCTGTCACGATCCAAAGGAGACTTTTCTTTTTCTTTTGCAAGTAGAATCTTCCCTGACCATTGCCAAATTTTCCTTTCCCATCACTTGGTGCTTCCTGCTGGCTGACTGTTCTCCCTCAGCCAGGTAGTCTGAGGTCTTGCAGTGTCAGATCTTATCTGGAATATGAAGAATTTTGAAATCAGCATTTAGATTATTATCATGGGATAGGTCTTTGAAATACATTTTATTAGCATAACCTCATACTGCAGAGTTTGTACATGAAATCTTTTTCCCTCTTGGTGCATCCAATCTATATCATTCTCCATTAATATTATTCACATCATACCTACAAACAAAACCAAATACCAAAGGCCAAAGAATCCTGACTGTAGCATTAAGATGATAATGGATTACAAGAATGCATTTAGGAATACCTGCAGCTAGGTGGAGAGGTGAGGGTGTACAACATAAAGGACTTTAAAAAGCAGGGTATACCGACCAATAAAACACTATTGCTTTTTTGATGGAAACTACACAGAACCACACTGTTGTCTGAAAGTGGATGTTTACCCTTGAGATCCCTCACAATTCTGATCTCCAATTACTAGATGGATGCTCATCTCGCCAACTGGGATCCAGGAGGAGCTTGCCTCTCAGTTCTATTTTGGAAGAACTGTTACAAATTTTATTTCCTTCTCTGTAAGAGGAAGTGGAGTAGAGTGCTTCTCACTGGAACTTTATGTCATACTTTCTACTATTGCAGAACCAAGGGTTTCTGCAATGCCCAATTCCTCCTGACCTCTTCTTGTGCCTTATTTTTTTAATAGTTGTGGCTTTCAGTCTTTAGGTATTTTGTGTTAGAGGATGTTGAAAGCTGTTTTGTGGCTCAGATTTATTGACTACACATTTTGTGGAGCCTTCTGAAGTTGATGTCTCTTACAGGCCTACCTGCATGTACCAAGCTGGACGAGTCCTGTATTCCATCGGCCCTGCTAATCAGCTCTTTCCTCCTCATGTGGGCCAAAGGAAGTACTCTCTCCACCCTCCCACCTGTGGAGCCAGAGACAAGGACAAGATACAGGCATATCAATTGTTTTCCATGCCCTGCATTCCTCTGCTTAAAGTATTTTCCTGTGCAAAGCTATCACAATTTCTAAAACAGTGAGAAGAAAATCTTCAAGCTCTTAAGAAATAAAAATAAATACACGGGTATCTCATTGGTTAATAAGAAAAATACTACGATAATGAAGAAAGTTTAACATTTAGAAATTAGGAATGTCTGGATACTGTCCTCCCTTTGTGGAAGGAATGACCAAAAATTCAAAACCTTACATTTAACAGCATATGTTCTGTCTGTTCCTACTTGTTTTTTTCCTTGACTTGTGAAGTTTTTCCATGTTTTCCAAATGGAACAGAGAGATTGTTGCTGTCCAGGGAAATTGCCTCAGAGACCTATTTCATTGAGACAAAAGTAACTGGTAGATGTAGTTTGATGTATTTTTCTTTGTTTTTCTTCCTTGACACTCAGCTTTCATATTCACTTGCACCCACCCACTCCCAAAACTCTTATTTGCTATTAGGAATTTGTTTACTTGCTTTCTTAATTTGAAGATCCTTGGCTTAAAAACACTACACATTGCTTTTAAACAATATTGCAGGATGAAATGTATTGGTCTGAGCCTTACAAAGTACAGCAACCCAAAGTTTATGCTGATTAATACTCGCTGCCAGTGGTGTCTGTTTTATTAACTGGGAATTGCTGGGGCACAAAGCTCCAGTGACAGCTTGTTCTCCTGGGCTGTGCCTGCTATGCTGACAACCAGTTCCTGCACTGGATATATGCTCTGGAGGATCCCACTGAGGTCACAGCTATAAGGTCAATTTAGTCCAACACAAATCCATACTGCCTTTGAAACCTTCTGTCTCACCTCTGCTTGTCCCTAGTGTCTCCCTTAGTCTGGCATCAGGCAGCCAGAATGCAAAATCCCATACAAGGATGGACACCTTTCCCTTATCCCTCCCTCAGCCACATGCTGATCCCCACACTGCACAGTTCCACGGGAAGAGAAATGCCTGGGAGGAGAGGCCAGGAGGACTCCTCCTCCGCATGGCAATGCAAATTATGATGGATGAAGTGGCTATCTAACAAAAACCCAAGTATGAGGACTTTTTAACATCTCTATTTGTCAGACTCAGGGCAGGTTTATTTGTCTGGTTTGCTCTGGATTCTGGTTCTGGTCTTACAATGTTAATTGTTGCCTGAAAGTGAGTGATACCAGATTCTAAGTCATTAGGGCTGCATGATCAAGTCTCTTTAGGAGTAATACTTTCCAACAGTGAAAGCTCCCAAGGCTCAAAAGTAAATTGCACAAAAAGAAGAGTTATATCTAAAAGACAAACATTACAAAAGAACCGTGGTATCCTTAGCAGAACTGTCAATCCAAATGACACCCAAGCAGAGCACAGGGATGGTAACCAAACATGTCTTACTACAATTTTCCAGTATTCTGTATGATCCAATTTCTTTCTACGTTCACATCTGGGCTTAAGGGTGAAAAAAAATTTTAAGCATCAAAAGACAAACCTTGCATTCGGTTCTCCCATGATTTATTGTGTGGGAGGCTGTTTCTGTAGTGTTCCAGAATGAAATGTCCTGGTACCAATGCCTGTAATCAAGGAAACAGGAGAATATGGGATTGATGCAAGAAACAAATGATCTGTTAAGTATCCATAGAAAATTAGTTCACCAAAGAAGTTTAACTGATTAAAATGAAACAATCTAGAGCAAGACTCCTATTAAGTTCAGTTGGGAAATCAAGAGGATTTGGAATTATCTCTTTTACAACCTAAAAATGTGCCACATTCATGAAAAGTAAAAGGTGGGAAAATAGTTTCAGTTGTGCTGGTGTTTGTATATGAAATATATATTTTATTTATAAGCATTATATTGTATATTTTTACATGTATTCATGTGTATATATGTTTTTATTTATGAGATGTTACCATGTCTGCTTGCAGAAGACTGACTCATTTCATGTTGGAAATTAGTTATAATCAGATACTAACAACTTTTGGTTACCAAGGACCTAGGCTGACCCCATGCCACTAACTACACATCATTAGCTGTAACTTGCAGTCCTCTGAGCCACTCCTGCCTTTGCATAACTCAGATTTATGGACTCAAACAGAGATAGAAAAATGTTGTTAAATTTTTGCATGAAATACATTGCTTTAATTACAGCATCTTAGGTGAAGACTATTTAGAAACCACATTTGACACAGTAATTACTGGTCATGTTGTCTGGAAAAACAGAAATAGAAGTATAAATCCTTAAAGACAGAGATAAACTATTTTCTGGGTGTTCTTGTAGACTTAGATAAGAATAGCCAATTAAATACCTACTCTTTAAGTAAATTTAGCTTTTCAAATAGCTCATTTGAATATGGTTCAGGTTATTATAGGAAATACTAGAGGTCTGCACAGTAAAACCAGCAATATAAAATACTAATAAAGTCATACAATATAAAAAACTGCTCAGGTTTACTTACTACCATATATGCAGTATCTTTGCATTAATAGGAGCAAGAAAAGTAATACAAAGATCTTACAAAAACATCTCCTAATACTTAATTTGTTTTTCTACATTGCATAAATTGCACACAGACATTTATAAAGTACAGCTGCTGGTTTATGGCTTCATACTTTACTGATTATGATTTTTTTATAGCTTATCATCACACCTTCATTGCTCTTATCATTAGACAATGTTGTCAGCCACTAACAAGGCAAATATTTTAATAAAAGCAGCTTAGTTTCAATAATTCTTTCGAGTCATAAAATCATTAAGGCTGGAAGGACCTATGGAAATCACCTGGTTCAACTCTCTTCCCAGACCAGGTTCCAGCTTCAAAGTGTCTTTCAAACACACATAATGCTAAATTGTCCTTAATACTCTACGTAGCATTAAAAATATTAATGTAGTCAGTTGTTCTCACTAATCCACTAACAAATATGTTAGTGTTATCCTGTGTTAAAAACTCAGCCACTATAATTATTTCATCTTACATAAACAGCAGTGTTGCTGTTTTTTTCTCTCAAGACCTTAATTTCTTTTATTTTTATACTATCTTATTTTTATTTTACACTCCTTACTGCAAAAGCCATTAAGTACAAATATGTTTATATGGTCAGTGGTGATGTTTTTATTCTTGGTGAACTACCATTGCATTCTGAAGGCTTGGTGAATTATGCTTTAGACTACTGCTCAGATATTCAGAAAAGCCAATAATCTGTATTCTTAGGGGAAAAAGACTTGGATTTGTATCAGCTGTGGTAAATGAGAAAACATGTCCAACAGCAACACACTAAAATTCAACTGGCTTAATTTTGTTCTAATAACTTGAGTGTTGTAAAAGGTCCTGAAAAGTGATGTTTTCTTTATTCTTAGTATAATTGCATCAAAAATAGTAGCAATGCATCCTTGCTTACACTGGCTTCAGCAATGTTTCTATCAAAAAAAGAATGGACTTTTGACCAAAAGGATGGTTTAATTTGCAGGGCACAGTCTGCTTATCTTACTAATTCCTACTGGTAAATGACTCTTACAGCAAGGCCTCTGCAAATACAGCTGGAAGAGGCTGGGTACACCTGATCAGTCTGTACTCCTGCCAAAGGTACCCAAGCAGGGTGACCACTGGGAGGTCTCATGGTGCAAACAATGCTGTCTTGAGATGAACAGTGTAAGTGGAGACCCATGGTATTCCATCACAAGTGTTACCACTTCTGTCTGACTTTTCTCAATGACCTCTCTTGGGAGAGACAATCCAGAAATCCAACAACTGTAGACCTTGATTCTGTATAACTATTTACACCTTTCACCCTTTTGGTTACCTGTATTTGTGAACACAAATAAATGAAAAACACCCAACCAACCAGACAACAAAATCAACTATGAGTGTACCTGAGAGTTCAGTGCAATTTAATTACAAATACATACAAGGACAAACCATACTTGCATCATTTAATTAGTCAAACTGGAACAGTTTTTGTGAAGCTCAAAGGGAAAAGGAAAGGAGAAGAAGGTATCAGGGGGACAAGTGCAAGAGTAAAAGCTCTGATGGCACCAGAGAGTTTGAGGGTTTTTTTCTCTGAAACTTTTTCTTGGTCACCTTATTGACCTCCTCATCTTTCATGGCCCCTTTAATGGCCTGTTTCAGGGTCCTTCTTTGCCTTGAGCCCACAGGGTCAGCTTTTCTCAGCATCCCAGAGAAAGCAAGAATGGTTACCCACTGCTGATATCTGACAGCAGAGTAAGTTTGATTCAGCTGAATATATAAAGATATATTTTTTATATATAGTATATAAAAATATATATATATAATCAGGTATACAAGTAGCATAAGATCCGAATCAAGCCTTCTGTATGTGTCTTAGAGATATGAACTGTGTCCTTTGAACCACATTCTTGATGATATTTGTCACACATTTCCTCAGCAACTTCAAAAGAGTTTGAGTCCTTTGATTACAGTGCTGTTTACCTACTATCTTAACTAACAGGCATTTGCTCAGAACAGACATTCTCTCAAAACACTCCCTTTATTATCTTTTCCTTCATGTGCAAAAATACGTTAATTTACAAAGAGCCATATTAACATCCCTGGTTAAATATAAAGCAGTGCTCTTTTGAGAACAAAAATATTAGAAGAGTGATAACCAAGTATGAGTTTCTGTCCTAGATTTGCAGTAAACTCTGTGCCTCTGCTTTCTGCTTTAGAGACCTTAAAAACTTCCTGCCTACCAGTTCTTCACCAATAACAGTATGCAGTCACATGTAAGAAACATGAGCTTGGTCTCACTTTTCATAAAGAAAATTACCTTGTCCCTAAGATCGTCACTTAAAAATGGGTCTAGCTCTGTGCTTGTTTTCAAGTTATTTCCAAGTCCTTTTAAATGGGTGCTTTAAGTCAGCAGGTATATGATAACTATGAGTACTTGGCACTTGCATTGCATATTTAATGTATATCAATATCCATGGTCTACCACTGGAAAACTGATTCACACACAGAAAGGTGAAGAGACTTAGTCGGAGGTCTCCCCACTTCTGTAGAGGTACCTTGAGTTAGTTTCAGCTGAAGAAGTATTTTGGCCAGTGGTTTCCTTACTGTGTCCCGTGAGCCAATGCTATGGGCTCTGCAGAACCACATGGAAACACATTTTTAAGCAGAATTTTAATAACATGTTACAATAAGTTTTCAGAGTTGACTACACTTCAGGGGTCCAAACTGTTTGGAGACTACTGACCTAGTTTGACATTTGTGATTGCAGAATCACCAAAGTGCTCCCAGGTGCCTTATGATGGCACAGCTGTGTTACCAGGGCAATCTAAGCTACAGCTCCATGAATAACACAGCTCAGTGGCATACTTGCTGATCCACAGTGCAGGGTTCTCAAGGCTTTTTACTACCACTACCCAGAGTATGCTTCCAACCAAACTGCTCCAGCTAAGCCAGGAGAAGGATGAGAGCCTGCACAGTTGTAGAAGGGAACCTGCAGCACTGTCCTGCAGCAGAAGTGTCCCTTGGAAGTGCTCTTGCCTCTGCGTTCCTGCTGTGTGTCCTGTATCAGATCGAGCTGGTGAGCAAATCAAAAGCGGTGTAACTGGGCAGGGCTGGGCAATGGCAACTGTGTGAGTCACATTTTAAGCACACAGAACTGAAAGCCCTGCAGTGGAGAGAAATGAGGCACCATGAAAATGAGAGATCAAAGGCATATAAATACTAAGACATATAAAAATAAAGGTTTTGAAATCTCAGTTGATGGGCAGGTGACTCTTGAATCACACATAGGTCTTAAGCAGTTCAAAGGCAGCTCCTGCATCAAAGTTCCGCCATGAGGATGGCCAGTCTGGGTACCCTGAACCCCAACTGTTGGATGAAATGAGCCAGCTGGTGCTCCTGAGCCTGACATCAGTAGGCCGTCTGCAAGTCCAAGACACATACAGGCCTATTTTGCAGTGGTGAACTGCTGTTCCAAATGCAGGCTGCTCACAGAGGTTTCCTTTTCTTTTTGGAAATAGGTGGCATGTGCAAATTCTGGTCACATGAAGATTTTGACATAGTGACCCAAGTCATTTGATGAACTTCTTTTTTTGCAAAGAAATTACTTAGAAATAAATCCTCTTGGTCTCACTCACACCTCAGCTATTCTATCTGAGAAAGAACTGTGAGAAGCTGGATCCAGGTTTTCTTGCTTAGAGTGTGAAATATTTGCTAGCCTGGAGCAGTAATGCTTCACACTTATGTTGCTCAGACACCACTGAGTTGGCAGGGTCAAAAATAAGTATGGAGAATGAAACCTCTGAACAGGTTGAGAGCTTGTTACATTGAGGGCTGCACCAGCTCAGCAAAAAGCTGCCTGCATTCTGCCGGGTCTGAGGTGAATGTGTTCATTCAGCCAGTGGTGCAATTTAGAGGTAACTCTGTCCTGTCCTTCTGCTCCAAAGCCTCTAGGTCACTACAGGAGATCCTCTTGTCCTTTTCTTTTCACTCTGTTGAGGCTTTAAGAAGGTGCCCAGAGGAGCATTCAGACAGACATGCAACTTCTCATTGTACAGGAGGAGAATCTCTGCACCATCCCTTCAAAGCAGGTTTTTTTTAAGAGCATCTGATTCTGCAGGAGGCTCTGGGTGCCTGTTCTCACCATGGAACTCAAGGAAAATGCATGGTCTTACTTGCTTGGCTGAGGCATTTGTCTCTTTTCAAGCAACTCTTGGTGATGCCACATTCCCAAGTGTGGTATACTACAGGTCTAGTTAGGAACAGCAAACAAACTCTAATGCTACATTCCATGTATTCCATGAATTGCTCTCTATTTGAGATCTTGCCAAAAAAACCCCTAGAAGGCATCCATTCCAGCACAGCCTCTTTTTAGCCCACTCTTTTTCAGTTTCTTTGTAATGCAGATGTTACAGCATTCAATACATTAATTTTTCATGGCATGTTTAAGCCTCCACTTACGCTCAAATCCCATATTGCCAACATAGCCAGTGAGGGAAAAAAAATCCCAAGAGTTCTACCTTGCAACTCTCACACATGAGAGTAAACTTCATTTGTGAAGCCATTGAATATTGATTTCAGAGTTTACCCAAAAGAATTTCATTTGTCTCTTATTGTTTCTGTACAGTTCTAAGCCTAAGCAGGGACTGTTCATATGTGTATATAGACACATATACATACACACAGATATAGGACCAAAGAAGTCAGCACAAGGTAGATTGCCAGCAGAACTTTCCAAATCCAAATGTGTGCAAATTTAATCAGTTAAAATTCCTACTAATTAATTTTTTTTTTTAGTACAGGAGATATCCAGTTGTCTAGCTGCCAGGTTTTGCTTGGGCTGCTGGAGTATGCTGGCAATCTGTGTCTCATACACCAAAATAGTACAGCTGGAGACTGTCCCACATTTCATTATTTTCCCCAAGCTCCACATTAGCTGCCTTTACATTAACAATACTCCTGGAATAATATCTGGTCCTAATGTCTGACCAAAAATATTGCCTAGATGAAGTATATTTTATCTTACTGAATACTTGGATTCTCTTTTACTCTATTACAGTTCGCATCAGAGAAGCTTTTTCTCAGGAGAGAAAAGAGAACAAATAAAAATATCAGATGTCCTCTGAAAAGCAGGAATTGGTACCAGAGATGTCAACTTTCAGCAGTGTCTGTGACAGCTGTAGTGTGGGTAAGAGAAATCACTAGGACATATATTAAATCAGTGGAATCAGGAGCCATGGGACATGTTAACATTGATGCTAACAGAACGCTCTCAATTACCAAAAGTGATTTAGGATGAGATTTAAAACTGCATCTTGCTTCCATTTAAATCAATGTCAAAGCTCTTTTTGTCTGAACAGGGCTGGGATGCCTGTGAGAGTAGGAATCACCTTGCCAGAGTGCATGCAGAGATGTCTGTAAAGGTGAGAAAGGCATGTGTGAAACTACCCAGGAAATCATAAAGATGAGTGGTTTGTATTCATCATCCTGTCATGGAGCATTGAAAACTCTGCAAAGTTCCTGAATGGTTTTTCCATTGACATCTGGTGAATCTTAAATATATACGTCCAGTTTTAAGATAGTAGTAAGCTTTAAATATGGAGAGGTGTTTTCTGTTTCCCTGTTAGGACAAAAGTGCACCAGTCAGATGGCAGAAGTATCTTCATTATTTATACATGTGCCACCTTTCCTAAGGACTGGAAAGGGAGAGATGGAAGACTGGCAGCACCATCTCCTGGCAGATATAAGAAACAGGGACCACTTTGTGTCAGAAAGTAGGGCCAAGTAATTTCTTTGTGGATTTTAAAAAGACTGTGGCAGGAAGTAACTTCACAAGAGTATATTCCCTCCCTAGGAAGATTAACTTTGTTATGCTTCAGGGAATAAAAGCATAATGTGTTATTATAATTATGGAGAACACAGGCTCACAATTATGAAGAACAAATTCAGGTTGCTTCTGCCTTTAAAAAACTCCCTCATGTTGATCTCTCTGCTTTCCTTTATATTGCAGTAATAGCAGATTTCAAAACTAGCACAGCAGGTAAATCAGTCAGAAGACCACAGGAGACCAGGAAAGTTCCTCGCAGTCAGAAAATACTGGAATATGTAGATTTCAATAGGTGTAGCCAAATTTCTGTCTTGCTAAGTATATAGGGGAAATGTTGGGAAAAGACTATTAACACTATAAACTGCTGGATCACTAATGTGGAATGCTATTATACATATTTAGAAAGTGACAATAGGCCAAACAATGCTAAGTAAGGGTGAGGCCTTTGAAGTAGTGAAATGCTGTATGGGAAAAAAATTATCTATGGAGATAGAAGAGAAGAGACTAAGTCAGATGACTTGGTGAAGACAGCCATGGAAGAGAACAGAGGAGAAAAAAGAGGTCAGGAAGAGAGGAATTAACAGGAACTTCAGAACTGGTATGCCACAGGAGTCCAGATCTCATTTATCAGAACAGTCTCAACTAGCAAGATGGAGAAGACTTAACCTCATTGATCAGATTGATCAGTCTTCTGCCTTTTAACTCTTGCAGACCTGTCTTGCTGTTAGGTCTCGTGATCCATGGCATGGAACAAACACAAAGCCCTCCTTGTGTTACACAAGCAGAGATATGTTTTGCTTTTGGGGGTTTTTTTTCTGTGTTTTGGAGGTTATTTTATGTTGAGAAACTTCCAAGTGCTTTTAAGGATTTTTTTTTTGCAGATGATCATGAGTGGGAAGAGACTTATGAACTCATTCATTCCATCCTCCTCCCAAAGGAAGAACAATTCTTATAAGTCACCACACTTCCCAGGGCTTCGCCCCACATAGATTCAAAAGCCACACGTAATTCCCATGGGAAAATATGCAGCTTTATGCAGCCTACCTCTCCCACATGGGTGGGGAGGGGCTCTGCTTATCTCTTTAGCTCAGAACCAAGATCAGGACTTTTTCCTTGGGGTATCATTTACTATTCAAACATTCACAAAACAAAGGTAATCCTCCATCTTCCTCCAGGGCCACAGAATTCACCTTCCTTTCCAAGTGAACTGCTAAACCCTATATTTTAGGAATCACTCTAGTTAGTGGATTAACCTCTTTTATCAAACACTTGCTATTAAACCCTTCTTCTGGACAGGCTTAGCTGCCCAGTTATCTGTCACTGCACATCTCTGGCTTTTGTTATTAACACAGGGAAACGCATTTTACTGGTTATGTATATTATACTGTTTTGGGGTTTTTTTAATTCAATGTGCTGTAGTTGTGCTATTCCTCACTGTGCTGGTTTAAGAGTTAACCAGCAGGGGAAATGAACTCAACTCAAAGGAGAGATTATAAGTCAGAATAACAATTTATTAAAATAATACAGTAAGTACCAGATGTATGGCCGTCTTCGCGAGCGAAGATTTGGGAAAGGTCTTTA